>NW_015634251.1:162295-197019 GCF_001515625.1 Sinocyclocheilus rhinocerous
AGTGCAAATGTGTGTACGAATCTGTAAGATATTAATTTCATAGTGTAAACAGCTTCAGTGATTTTAATGGGAGTTTTTGAGAGTGCTTGAACTAGACTGTCAGTGAAAATGTTCTTTGATAATGTAAATGTTCTTTGCTCTCTTTCTGTACAATGAAAGTGTTATGATTAATAGCCTAACTTGCAAAGTTTTTATTCACATTAAATTTCAATGTTTAATTCACATTAAATATAAACTCAGTCGTATTAAAAATATGTTATGGCATGACACCCATATCTGTTAATTAAGTAAACAGACAGGTTTTTATGCATAGTTAATAGATTACATTATTAGGTTACTTTGACCATCATAGATCAACATAATCTATAAAGGTGAGAATCAAGATATTTCATGATATAGTTAATGCGTTTGGGGATGTTTCGAATAAAAAGGGAAAAAAATAAAAAACATAAGTGCTGTTGTGGTTGTGTCACATCATGACGACCCCCCCCCAACTCGTGCCCCCTCAAAAATAATGAGTGCATGACGGATGACGCCCCTGCTTCAAAGTACCGCGAGAGCGATTCAAAAGTATAAGGAGCCGTATGCTCTCTATAGCTCTTGCTGTACTTTGATGTCACACCGATCGGTTTGATGGTGACGATCCGCTTCAAGTCGAACAAGCCTAATGATTCAATTGACAATTCATAAAGAACAATTTACTTCACTCCTGAATGAACCAGCCATTTTAACAAATCAAATGAATAAATAAATCTCGATGATGACTCGATGACTTAATCATTAAGACATTTACCACCACCTACTGGCAGTTTTAGTTTATTATTTAGAATATAATTTCATTAAAGAAATAATTTAATATTTCCATAGTAATAATAATAAAATTAATAAAATAAATTATTAAAGGTATAGTTCACCCACCCAAAAATGAAAATTGTGTCATCATTTACTCACCCACCCTCATGGTCCAAAAAGAGTATATGTAATACATTTTATAAAAATATTTCTTGCTGAAGCTACTTTTTGAAATGTCTGTTTGATGCTTTACACAACAGTGACTTTAAATGATCTTTTGGGAATCATTTCTCAGCCAAATTTGATGTGCGATTAATTAGATTAATTAATCGCCACATGACATCATGTAATTAATTAGATTAAAAATTGTAATCGCTTACCAGCCCTAATATATATATATATATATATAAACAGTAATATTGTTAAGATATATTGTTAAACAGTAATATTGTTAACAATTCAAAATAACTGATTTCTATTTTAACATATTTTAAAGTTTGGGCTGAATAGGCTGAATATTCAGAATCATTATGCCAGTCTTAAGTGTCACATGATCCTTCTGAAATCATTCTAATATGCTGAACTGGTGCTCAAGAAACACTGTAACATTGTCACTTAATGTATTATTATCAATGTTGAAAACAGGTGTGCTGCTTAATATATTTGTGGAAACTAAGATACTTTTTTTCTGGATTCTTTGATAAATAGAAAGTCCATGTTTTTGTAACGTAAATGTCTTTACTGTCACTTTTGATCATTTTAAGTGTGCTGAAGAAAAGTATTAATTTCTTTCAAAAAAGAAAAAAATGAAAAAAGTGAACAGTAGTGTATATTGTGAATTAGAAGATCCTATGTAATGTAGTTCCTTATAAATAAGGTGTTTTCATGAATGAGTTACATTTTATCTTATCTAGGGTTCGATTTTAACAATCTAATAGATAACTAGTTTGTAAGTTAGGCCTACTTCAGAATCCCACTCTTATCATCAAATCGCAGCTTCTGGCAACCAAACAAAGAAAGAAAGGTTTATGGGGAAAGATGATCGACTGTAACATCACTGTCTGTCAACAGCTGATTAAACATTGATCAACTGCAGGTTATTCATAATAACCTTGTGATGAGATTTAAACCCTGTAATCCTGGTTAATTAATAATAACCCATCTTAATTGTATGTGACAGAGGGTGTCTTCTCTCCCTCAACCTGGTGGAGAAGCAGGATGAAAATCTAGCACTGTGTGATCTGTATGTGATCTATGATTAAACTGTATCTGTGCTTCATTATTACTGGTTACATCTTCAGCAGTAGATCCTCAGGACTGAAGTACATTCCACACCTCTTGGTCATCTTTTTGGCATTCATGGCCTTTTCTGGCAGCACCGGTACAACCAGATCTATAAGAGTTAAATATATCCAGATTATCCACAGAAACATCAGCTTCACATGCATTTACAGCTGTGCCGCATTTCAGAATGTGAAGAAGAAAAGAAACAAAAAGAGTTAGAGGATCATTTCTGTGAAATGACATCAAAAATGCAGAAAAGCATCACCCTCTCCTTGACTGCTCTCGCATAACAACAGAGCCAGGGGACCAAAACATCTGCACAAACTGGAACTTTTTTGTTGTTGTTTTGTTTACAACTGGTCACTGCAGCAAAACTATAGATTGCATTTCTCATATTATCTTTTACCCTCAAGGAGGGATTCCAAAAACCTACTTATGTAAGAGCCTCTGTTAAAGACAATGTTGATTTTTCACCTAGATACACGCATAGATAATATGCACCACAATCATGACATCACTATACTCAAAATACAAAACAGCACTTTTTTTAAAAATTGTATGCAAATATTTTTATAAAATAAACATTTAATATTTTTTTTATGTTATATATTTTATATTTAATTTTTTTTTTTTTAATTTAATTGTACAGTTAGAACAATTTTATTATTTTTTTTTTGCTAAACATTTTAAACTCCAGCAAGTTCAGCTGAAGCATGATCAACGTTATCACATTATGGACCATTTTGTGAGTTACAAAAGAATCACTCACGCAATGATAATTCTGGATATGTCATATGAACCAGCAAACAGATTATCTCGCACTACACCAAAAAGAGGAAGTTAAAGTCGTTAAACATTTACAGTAAGACAGAAAAAGCACTTCCTCTTGGATCACAGCATTCAGTACTGTCTGTGCACCTGGTGTTGATGTCAGAACATAACCAAACACTTGTTTCCTGAAGTATGCATGGAAACACAAAATAGGCAGCTGACATAAAATACCTTTGTGAAATTGATATTGATAACTGACTGGCCATTTACGATGAACTACATTTTACAACAGTAATCAGTTGGTGTTTTGGCGTAAACTACGGTAACCATGGTAAGCATATACAAGAGATAAAGGTCGAAAAGCATCTATTCAAACACAGAGCGCTGCAATTTGAAATTTGATAAGACTTGAGCACAAACGACCGTATTAAACATGCTGGCTAAACAGCACTAACTCTCACGCCACGTGTTAGGATTACGTTATCAGTGAAAGCATGTTACCTGTATTTGCAGAATTTCCAGGAACAACCTTCAGTTTCTCAGAGCTTATTTTTACAACCTGTTTTTATAATCCTCTAAAACAGAAATATGACGCCGACTGCCACCTATCGGTGAACGAGAGAAATGACAAATTTGCTCTCACAAGTCACAACCGTTGGACACAAAGCTACCATGCCCACCTAGTAAATAATTTTATGCAAAAAGGCCCCTTTAATATACGCTAAACAGACCAAAAAAAAAAAACTCTAAATCTCTATAATTTTCACTAAAATACCATAACAACTAGAACTACTACTATTGTAAAACGGACCTCCGTAAGACAATGTAAGAAGGTTTCAGAAGCTTTTTGTTGCTTTATTTCTTTTGTGGATCACAATAGTGGTCAATATCCAGTAATCACAATTTCATTGTGATAACAGCAGTAACTAGTTCTTCAATTCTGCTCCTGTTGGAGTTTAGCTCCAAACCCAGTAAAACAACAAGCTAATCAGGTCTTCAGGCTTACCTGAAGATTACAAGCAGGTGTGCTTTATCAGTGTTGGAGATAAATACTGCAGGACAGTGGACCTTAAGAATCATAAACTGGTGAACAGTTTTTAAACACATTTTTAAACGGTTAACAACCAGAACATATGTTTTGAAAAACAACACAAGCAAATGATCTGGGAGTGTGTTTTTTTTTTTTATACATCAAATATTTTAAATTGCCAATTATTAAAGAATAAATCCGTGGTCAAAATTCATAAAGAATAATAATGTAGAGGTGAAGAGGATGAAACAGTTAATTACATGTATACATTATTAGAGCATGATTTCCCCCAAAGACCTCAACACACCGAAACAATCAAGCAATGCAAGTCACATGCTGCTTTATACATACTGACAGCTTCAAAAACACAAGAGAAGGATCTGAAACTACTGCTGTCTTGTGGCAGTTCACTAGAGCTGAAGAAAACCCTCAACCCCTGCAGCATGTGCAAATGATTGGGATCATACAAACATCACATGTATCGTTGGCAAGGCCGGCCGTTCATTGGCCTTAACACTAACAATGTTCCAAAAATATTTTCCATTTCTTTAAAAATAAATAAAACCTACACCATTTAAAAGCAGCAGTAAACATCATCAATAAGGCAATAAATTGCATCAAGTAAACAATCTTGCTGCCGGATTGTTCACTCTGTGATGCTCCAGTGGGTTGATGTGCATGATCTCCACTCTGTCTTCCCTGAGCATCCTGACCCCAGTCTGATCATAATGTCTTTAGGAGCTTATGGATATGAACTATCCAATACACTCCCAGTGCATCCGCTCGGGCCTACAGTGAGTTTGTCAGCCTGAGCTGTGGCTGCTGGCCCTCCCTCGTGGGTCTTATGGGAGTGAACGTCTTTGCTCCTCGATTGGAGTGTGAGGTCAACTGAAAGCCCACTGCTGGTGATGGTCTGCTGGATCGCAGGGGCTCATTAATATCTTGTCTCCTTTCTTATGGAGGCACTTTCCAGAGGACGGATTCTTCAGCAGGTCCTCCTAAAATGAACGTAACATGAAGAAAAAATTTAATAAAACTAGTTACTCGTCTGGCTGGGGTAAAACTATCAGATCACAGGAATTTAAACTCCTAGATTTAGGTGAAAAGTTGACCTGAAAATTTTACATGAATATCAGCATATTGAATGCTGTATTTGGTATGCTCACCCTTTGCTTGATGACAGGATTATTTAATTATTAATTCTAATATAATATAAACATATACAGCACACTACCGTTTAAAAATTTGGGGACAGTAAGATTTCTAAAAGTGTTTGAAAGAAGTATCTTATTCTCACCAAGGCTGTATGCATTGATCCCAAAATATAATAAAACAGTTATACTGAAATATTCACTGATTTCTGAAGGATCAATTCTAATATGCGGATTTGGTTCTCAAGAAACTTTTCTAAATTCTAAAAACAGCTTAAATTTGTGGAAACATGTTCCATATTTTTCATGATTCTCTGATGAACAGAAAAGTTCCAAAGAACAGCATTTATTTAAAACAGAAATATTTGGCTACATTATAAATGTCTTTACTGTCACTTGATTAATTTAATGCATCCTTACTGAATAAAACGATTAATTTAAATACATAAAATCTAAATCAAAACTTATTAATTGGTGAACTAAAAAAAAAAAATAAAAAAAAAAACATTAAAATAAATAAAAACCAGACCATTCACTTTTGAACGGTTGTTTACATTAATATACAACATTTCTACCATTTTTAAATACAACATATTTAAAAAGGATTGCAACAGACAGTAAGTAAAAGGGAACATACATAGAATCTGATAACAAATGGAGACAGCAAAAATGAAGAAAGACCAGTTGAGTAATTCATTTCTGTTCTGAGAGGACACTTACTTCTGTGAACACCCATTCTTGTTCCGGAGTCAAACTGCTGCCTTTGCCCTTCAGTGTACAGAGCTCAATCTTCACTGGCTCTGGGTAAGGAGACGCGTGCAGGCAGAGCTGTTTCCCTATGTTATGCCTCAGCTCATTATGTGATGTATATTCAAAGTACTGAAAACAAACACATCATGATGAACATCCGTTCTCTTTGGATCAAGAAGAAAACCATAGTCAAAATGCCCTCAAGAGCACCTCTACTCTTAATATCAACGTGAATGAGAGTGATGGTACTATACCTGATTGCCACCCATGTTGTGACACACATACATAATCACAGGCTTTCCCCCATTGTTACTTTCTCCAACATCCAGACATTGCTGTGATCCCCTATTCTTGAGCTACACACACACAAAATAAAATAAATAAACATTTGATCCCAGACTGAGTTAAAATGGCAAATCGTCATGAATGTTGCGTTTTTAAACTGACTTACAGCTCCAAACTTGACAGGGGTAAGATCAGGGACAAAGGCTTCTGGGTAGACATTGGTTAGGTACCAAGAAAAGTTCTTGCATTGCAAGGTTTCTCGGAGTTTCAAACGGTCAGATATATCACCGTAGTTTTTCTACACAACCATACAGGAAACAAAAGTCATGCAGTTAATCGTATGCTCTTTGCTTACACGTACAGTAGATATACTGTATAACCACAGACACAAGGTAAATATTTGAATCCTCTGAAAGCGAAAGCAGTTCTTACATCTTTGGCCATTTTAGCTGCACTTTGGCTGCGTCGATAGTAAATCAGCTTGTAGTCGTCCATCCACACCTCAGCCAAGCGCACCTGGTTACGTGTAATGACCTCTGTACCTTTGGGAAAGGTGTGAGGACTCTTGGTGCGGAACACATGACCCACGACGGAGCAGGGGATTATCTCCAGCTGTCCGCTGAACCACTGATGTCACATGGATTATTTTACAGATCTCCTTGCTACGTTTCTGGACTTGGGAACATTTCAGTTGCGTTGCTGTCTATGCAGGGTCAGACAGCTCTCAGATTCCATCAAAAATATCTTAATTTGGGTTCCGAAGATGAACGAAGGTCTTACGAATTTGAATCGACATGAGGGTGAGTAATTAATGACAGAATTTTCATTTTTGGGTGAACTAATCCTTTAAATGTGCAATTCTGCTGCACTTGTTCAAGACGGACAGTATGCAGTCTGCAAAAAGTGGTTATGAATGAAGTACTTTATGATAGTATAGGCTGTTTAATTAGCTGAGGACACATGTAGCCTACTCTTAGTAATCTCTTTTAAGACATGGCCATAGTAAACTCAGAGAAAGTGGTTAATTTGATACTCAGTGAAACTTGATACAACCAGCCAAGTCATTTCATTCATGAAAATCAAATTGACAGGAAGAACCTGGTGATGAATGAACAGTGTTTAAAAAATTCCAAGCATTTCATTAACACACCACAGTGTGTAAAGGCAAAGTAACAAATCACAGTGAATTTCCAGCAGTTACATCATGTTTAGATGCAGCAGAATACTTAGACAGAACAAATGTAAATCACACATCTCATAACTTTGCATTACATGGTTCTCTGATTGATCAATATTTCCAAGTATTTTAGCAAGTAACAAGTAAACAAACAGGATAATGCCCAGGTTATAATCACAAAAAAAACCTTCAGAGTAATACGAGACACCATCTAATTACCCTGTCAGGATTTCTTTTGGGCGAGTAAATTTTTTGGGAAAAAACCTGACTTGGGAAAGGTAATTATTGATGTGTCAATCACAACAACACGAAGACATAAAACTGTATTTGAGCAAGGTTAAATATGTAAATAAAACATGTGTGACTTACTTTACTGGGTACGTCTCATCTTTGCGTTTAGCGTTCTCGTAATCTGGAATGGCCTCCCAGCCGAATCCGAGACTCCAGTCAAAGTTGCCTCTGTTATGGGCACGGGCAGACGCCATGGGCTTGTGGAACTGGAAAGAGTTTAAATCAATGGTTGTGATCTCAGGGCTCACCACGGCAGTGGGCTCCTCAACAATGCGAGCAAGAAGAGGCTCGAGCCAGCCAGGGAAACACTCACCTGTAACAACAAAAACATGACAAAAGAGAAAAGAGGGTTCATAAATATGCTACTCAAGCACATATGCTAAGATGACATGTCACATTTTCAACCCTTTCATCGTATACAAGGTATCAGAAAACACTACGCACTGGCAGGTGTAACATGAGTTGCTAGGCTTCAATCCCGCCTACAGTGGGTCAAAGCGAACAAGATAAGCATCACATACTAGTCCTTTGTCACAGCGCATAACTTTGCAAATGACATGAGTGCCAGAAGAAAATAAAAAAATCATGGGAGCAACCACTTTAAGCTCATGCCTGTGCACCTGAAGAGCAGGTTCCTGAAAAACTACTTTCCATCCAGTCGCAAAAAATAACAAGAATGATGGATGTTAATGACGTGTTAATAGAAACTGGTCTGCTGTGTGAAACAATGGAATTGGGCTGGGCAAGTCATGAAAAGTGATGACATACGTACAGTGAGCATCTAGGAAGGTGAGGATTTCTCCCTGAGCTTTGCTGGCTCCGAGAAGCCTGGCGGTGATGAGGCCCTTCCTCTCCGGCTGACGCACTACCTTCACGATGTTCAGTGACTTCACATACTCCTCCAGCTTCTCATGGAGGTGTTCTGCAAGAACATACAAGAGCAAATGTAGAAGACAGACATTAATGTAATCTTGTTTTTTTTGTTTCTTCTGTATTGTAAAGTACCAATAATATCAATATAACAATAATACCTGGTTTGAGATTATTTTTTTCAGCAAGGGTACATTAAATTGATAAAAAATTGACAGTAAATATATTTATAATGTTACAAAATATTTAGATTTAAACTAAATGCTGTTCTTATACAATTTTTACAGTTTCTTATACAGTTTGTTGAGCACCAAATCAGCATAATTGAATGATTTCTGAAGGCTGAAGTAATGGCTGCTGAACATTCAGCTTTTCCATCACAGAAATTAATTTGATTTTAAAAACTCAAAAACGTTGGTTATTTATTATAATTTATTTAATATAAATTGGTCATTTAATATAATAGTATTTCACTATATTACTGGTTTACTGTATTTTTGATGAATAATTCATGAGGATAAATGACTTACAACCCCAAATTTTTCAACTGTAGAGCATAAGATTAACATTGTCAATTGTTTTCAACGTGGCATTTTTCAATGTCTAAAAATAGATTCAGAGCATGTTGCTTCCTGTGGTGAGACTTCAAACGAACTAACACACTTCCTTTATTTTATCACTTACAGCACTAACAAAGTACCTAAAACCAATGAGGAGATTAATGAGAACTAATCTAATAAGGAGAAAAATTAAAAGTACTTACTTGCAGATTAACTTTTCATTGCCAGTAAATTTATATTAATATTTTCTCTACAATGCAATATGATTTCATTTATGTTCCTTCAGACAGTTTTTTTTTTCTGCATCCTTAACTGGTTCCTTGATCTTTCTACTGTATGTTTGTGACATTTTTCATCCACCTGAAGATGCACTCATACAAGTGACATTCCACTAAATAAAACTGTTTGCCACTGAGCCAAGAATATAGATTAACACCATTTCTACAGGTAGTTAATTTTTACAGCATAAACTGATAAGGCCGGGCCCACCTGCCATGCTGGCGTCATCCACCAGTATGATTTCTTTGAGGAAGGCCGCCGGGGAGGTGTGCAGAACACTGTACACGGTGCGCAGAAGTGTTGACCATGCCTCGTTATGAAACACAATGATCACACTCGTGGTGGGGAGTGAAGGACATCGGCGAAACTTTCGCTCAACACACCTATAATGGATGCATGAAAAAGAAAATTATATATGTGTGTACTATATATACACACGTAAACTCAAATAAACAAATAAAAATCACACACACATATGCACATACATACATATATATATATATATATATGTGTGTGTGTGTGTGTGTATGAACATGTATGTATATACTGTTTTAGTTAAATTAGGTCTACATTTTTTATTTCAATTTTTTTTTTTTTTTTTTTGGCATTAATCATGTTAAACTAAATGTAAATGAGAAATCTCATCTTGTCTTCTAGCATATATAAAATAAGTTTTATTGTTTTATATTTCACTTCAGTTTTTTTCCCAAATAATGAAAGCATTTTTATGGTTTAGTTTTAGTTAACTATAATAACCCTGACAAACATACACGCCTCAAAGTCGAAGGTAATATTCTAAAACATAATTCTCAAAATACATGTTTAAACACTGTAATTATCAGTATTATAAATATGAGGACGTAGGCAAATTGCTCAAGGCCTGTTACTTAACACAGTGTTTAAATATAATAAGATTCAAAGGGAAACATAACACGTCAACCTATTGTTCAATGATGCAACAGGTGAAGGTGCGATTAGAAACTGCCAAAGCAGCAAAACAGTAAGGACTCTAATCTACAATGAGTGTTTGGGCAGCATTTATATGGCTTTAGCCCCAACCCTTAAATCAACAGATAAATCTGCACCCTTATGTTTCTGTGTAAACAGACCAAATGAGTCAACGTAAATTAAAAGGCATCTAAAATGCCAGCAAACATTATAACACGTCATGAGTGCTGCCTTACTTTAACCTATGAAGTGAATCATTATTATGGCAGATTGGTTGCTGAATTGAATGAATTGTTTGTATTCCACATTTTCTCATGGTGCCAAACAATGTGCCCATTCTTACTCGGGTGGACGGGTGTCATCTCCAAGACTGCGGTGCAAGGAGATTCGGTCACTGGCAAACTGGTTGAAGCAGTGCCTGGTCATGCCCTCCTGCTTTTCCTTCTCCTCCTCCGCAGTCATGCTGGCTTTCTGGAAGGCTGCGCCATTGGCTCCTGGTGCTTGAGGGTCCTGAGGAGGTCTCTCAATCCACGGTTTGAGATCGGCCTGAGTGTAGAAACCCGGGGGGCAGTTTCGGTCCAGGGTGGGCAGCACTCCCACCGATGGGGGCTGTGGGGCTCCGATCTGGAAGGCCAAGTTATTAACCGCCCCGCGGACAATCTCGAATACCCTCTCCTTTTTGTTAGAGAGATCTTGTAGCCAGGGGTCCTGAAGCGAGCCGCTGCCAACGTCCCTCTGGAGCACCACCAGAATGACCATAAAAAGTGTGCCACCCAGAATAGTAAGCTTCAGGGGGGAGAGACGACGTCTCAGACGCATTCTGTTGGCCAATCTCAATCACCAAACTGTGAAAACAGACCACATTGATCACTTATGAAGGAAAATTGTTTATTTACACAAACTCCACAACAAAGCAACCCATGCCCCACTCTTAATTAGCAAAGAAAGCCTGCACTGTGGACTCTCAAACGGATCACAGCAACAGAGCAAACAAACCTCACCTGACAACAAACACCCTCTGCACCTGATCCTTCCTTCGCCCTGCTGGATCCACGTGGCAGCAGGTGGCTCACCACACACTCCCACTACATTTAATGGGTGGCGTTGGAAGCTTTGCATAAATACACTTCAAAATTGTGACACGTCGCCTGTGATCTGACTAACTGTACAGGGGGAAAAAACTGGATCTCACTAACTGCTTGGTACGAGTTTAATGGTCAGGACTGGCACATTTAAAGCACTATCATTCTTGCATTTCAACCTCAAGTAATTACTTTCAAAATAGGAAATGTCAGGACAATGGAACTTATGGTGTTAAATGAATCAGTAACCTCAGTGCCCATGGAACCAGTCTATTTAAAAACATCTACATCACAAATCCCAAGACGGGTAATGGCCAAGAGACAGTCAGACCGACTTCTGCTATTTTTCTGCGTAGGTGTTCAGACTTACCCAATCATTCAAACTAAAACTGGTTCTCCTGCATTAATACTGAATCATTTGAATGGTTATGATCTCAAATGGACATTATTAACCACAAGTTATGAAGTAACATAGCCTATATTGGTTAAGCTGCGTTTTTCCTTACTGAATAATGTGAGTGTTTCGAAAATTTCGCAAGCCCCAAGCACTTCCTTAAAGTTTAAACAAAAAAATTATGCCACGCAACATGACAACTAAGCGAAACTTATCTGAATAGATAAGGAAGTGAGTGAAGAATATATGATGGTTAAAATATTTACAGTATGACACAAATTTTATCCTTTCCCAGCCTTCTATGGGCCTTATTTTCGAATAAATGAGAATAATGAACGACAAACGAGCTTTTGTGCGTTAGAAAAGGGTAACCTATACTATTAAAAATAAAGATGAAAGCCGCTCATATCAAGAAAGAAAGGAAGATACGCCGAGGTTATTTTTGTTGACAAAAGACATGACGCGAAACACGTCGAAACAAATAAATAACTCATTTAATTAAATCTTCAAAACTTACCTGTAATAATTTCAGTCAATCATGTGCTTCTCCCAGAGGCAGATAGATACGCGGTTCCTCGTCTAACGAGACACCGTTTGTTTGAGCTGCGAGTCGATGGACGAATGTTGTTACTCTGTAACTTCGCGTTTTAGAGATATTTGGTTCACTAAGCGCGCGACGATTTCAAGCGACCAACAGCACTGGCCTCCCGGCTTCCCTTTGAACGCAACAGGTGCCATTCGTTCAAATGATTGAAAGTCGTCTGGGTCCTAAAGCCGGAACTTCCTTCTAGTGATGATGGGGATTTTGATTCATCTCAATGATTCGAATCTGTTGAGTGTGTTCGTGTTCACCAAAAAGGTTCATTCACGGATACTTTCTGAGGTTTGCTATACATCTGTAGACAGCAAATTAGCGACTTGTCTTTTGTGAGTCTCTGAAGGATTAATCAACCGATTCGTTCAAAACAAAGAGTCGTTTTGCGTGTCCAAATCTGCTAAAATAGTTTCAGCATCAGTGTTGCCAGGGTCGTGATTTTTCCGCACAATTGGGCTATTTTGAAAATGCAGTCGGGGGGGGGGCGGGGGGGGTTAAGAGCCGCGGGTTGCGGTTTTTTGGGCTACTTTTATAATGTACCGCGGCCGTCCAAAGTGTATCTATAGACAAATAAAAATGAAAATAGATCCTTTTAATAACGTGTATTATACTTGGAATATATATACCTGGCAACTTGAGAACGGAGAGGCGGATGTCACATCACAAACTAGTAGCCTATGTGAGTTTCACCCAGAGCAATGAGCATTGCTTTTACACAGCAGAAATGAACACAACAGCCAGTCAAAGCATGTCGCTTATAAATCTGCATGTTCTGCGTGTCTCTGTTTAAATGTCATAGTTTTGTCTGCTACACAAACTCAAACATACGTGAAGCTCACAGTGATTTCTGCATTTGCGTCGCACTTTATGAACTTTATCTCCACAGCATCTCCGAGAGAGCTTTTCATCGTATTATTTGAAAAACTTCATGACAAATCCTAAGAAATCTTAACAGAAATATATTACTGATTATGATATAGTAAAATGAACGTCTCAAAATAATAGGCTAATTCTATATTTGTACGGAATATCATTCAACCCAAATGTTTTTCATCCGTGTTTTAATATCAAACATAGTTTTGTCGTACATCATCTTAGTTGACAAAAATAAAAATGCAATATTTTTGTTGTAAATTAATTGTTATATATTATATTATATATTATATTTTAAAGGATTGATTAATTTTTAAAAGTTTTTAGACAGGAATTATCATGATAAATTTGTATAAATCATACAAAATTAATGATAAAACACAAAATAAATAAAATGGAAAACACAGAATCTAGGGGAAAATAAAGTGAATTTCATTGGGGCCCTAAATTAAATGTTGGCTTGAAATAATTTATGAAAAAAATACTACTACTACTACTACTACGTGTGTGTGTGTGTTTACATGCATTCTCAAAGCATTTCCTTTCATAATAATGGTAAATGAATATTCTGATAAATATTGATATGATATGGAAAAAATATTGTCATAATTATTTCTGGACATATCAAATTAAAAATGAAAGAAAGGGTAAAATAAAAAAAATAAAATACAGATGAAATAATTTCATATGTGTATACTACATATAAACAAGTCTGGCTAAGATTCAAAACATAGAATAAATAAAATCAAAATGTTTATTTTAAAGGGCAATAATGAAATAAAGCTGCTGTCAGCTATGATTGGACAGGGCAAAAATTGGGCTAGTTTTCATTCCTTTTTGGGCGGGTTTTGAGTAAGCTTTGGGCTGGAAATTTTTCTGAGACCTGGCAACCCTGAGCATCACAAGCATCTCCTCACAAGTAAAAAGCAGACACGCTTCAAAGGGGAGATTCAGTGAACCCAAATGGTTCAGTCCATGGAAGTGAACGACAATGATTCACTTTAAAGATTCATTCAAAAACAGCAATTCGCTCAACAAATGACTTAAATGTGGGATGACAAGTTTTTTCAGCCAAGTGAAAATTCTGCTAAACATGTAGGGAGATTTCAGTGTTGCTTTGCACTTGTCTAAAATTGGATGACGTTGATTACTTAATTAAGGCTCAGAAAAGGATGTGGTAAGTTAACAAACTATACCTCAACGTATATAAATTATTAACTGGGATGCAATTAAATTCAATGCCTCTTGTGTCGCGTACGTGTAACCGAATACAGATTTATTCAGACATTTGAGAAAGGCAGGTCAAGAGGAAATGGGGTCGGTACTTCTGTAGGAGAGAATCGTGATTACAAACTATCGACTGACACTGCCGCTACTTGAAGAAAATACAGCAAGCTGAGCATGAACAAAGAGAAGAGTCCATTAACACAACAATCACTAGAGCCACTCACACCCAACAATGGTCTGTCTGTCTAACCTGATAGCTTCGTTTTGAGGTATTAAATGATCTTGATGTACAGTATAAAGGTTGAAAATAAAAGGAAACCTTTTTAACGGTTTAACAAATGGCACGCTCCAAATGATGTACACAATATTCATTACTTCACGTTAGCCTACCTATTATGTTCAATAAAATATCTAACATAAAATGAACCTAGCACAAAAACGAATCCAAAAAAGAATCTTTTGAACTCATATTTCATTAATTGCTGAAAAATGTTTTTTATTTAACTAATTTTAATTAATAAAAACGTCACATGTAGGTTACATGTAGCAGAGTGCCAGATTTTGCAAACCATTGCTACGGTTATAAATTTATGGTGAAAATTAATAGATAAAATTTAGCTTGCCCTCCTGAGGTTGACAATAAGCTTTACTTCTGAAGGTTATGCTTTCACTGACCACTTGTTAAGAAAAGTATTTTAGATTCGATTTTATACCATATTTGTGGAAAGTGCCTAATATTTAACCTTTTTGTCCAGCTTATACTGACTGTGGCCTGTATGTCCACTTGTAATTAAAATGAGAAGAAATGAATGACAAATTGCACAAACTAGTGTTGTTTGGATACAGATAACATTATGCTTAAATAAAACACCCAATTTACTGATTTGCCACCTTTTAATGAAAAAGGTCCTGAAAGGTCCATGTACCACAAACATATTTGAACTAAAAACCATATGTGCTTTTACGTCTATGACAAAGTGAGAATGTTAAACGTACATGTACATTCATGTTGAGAAATTCATGTTCAGGACGGTGAAGGTCTGAAGGATATTTCTTGCAACACAATCAAGATGCATCTATACAGTGGGAATGGTAAATTCCAGAATTATGACAAAAATACTCTGCAGCAGCGCTAACCTATGCGTTTGACCGGTAATTGCATAATTTTTTTTAAATGTTGACAAATGTGCAAGACTTATGATGAACAGTGTCAAACGAACAACTTTGCAGTCCAGCCACTTTTGTCAGCAACCGCTAAACCCAACGGGCCTCTGGCAGCGCATTTACACATATTTACAAGGGTCTTAAGAAGACTAAACCGTTGCTGACCATACTGTGACCATCATATTTGGGTTCATTTTTTTCACTGATTTATACATTAATAAATTAAGAGCTGAAATTTGTGTAACACTCAAATGAGAAGGAAATTACATCAGTTAACAACTGAACACATAAATGCAAAGAATTTAATCTAATTAGCACTTAATCTGGCAAAAAAAGCTATTTGAAATTCATTTTATAACCCTCACAGTGAGCTATCATGCCCTAAAGATAACAGACACACATTTACACACCGTCCACACACATGAACAAATGACCAAGGAGAATGTGTCCAGTACCATTCTCGTCCTTCATTTACCTCATTTGTACACAAATACTAAAAGGGAAAAACATGTTGATCACTCATAAATCATACGAACTATAAATACAAGTCACTTGTATTAGGATTTCTGTTTCTAAGGCCTTCAATGAAGACAGATGTTTTTTGCTTTAGTGTTTATAATAGAATACAATGTGGTAGAGAGTGACAGGAGGCCAAAAAAGGAAAACCAGAGAAATGAATAACATTTGTTCTGACATTTCAAACAGTTTACCAGGCGTGTGTAGTGTTCCTATATCAAATACTTTGTTCTTTGGTCAGTTTCTTCTTGCTTCTTGATGCTTGCATATATAATCATTTTTTTATTTACATGGTTTAAAACCTGTCAAAATAAATAAAGAATTCAAATTTTGGTATGGAAGAAGTCTTTCCCACAAAATAAAAAATAAAACCAAACTTTCTTCAAAGTCTTCTCCATCTAAGGCAACACTTCTTCATCAAATCTTTTAGGTAGAGCATACCTCATTATTCCCAATAGGTGCATATATAAATACCACATGTGCCCACTAATGTTTGTGAGCTAGAGAACTTGAGTGAGTGGTTATATTTGGAACTGCTCAAATCCCATTCAGAGCCTTTTGTTGTCCTTCCTTCTTTTCAGTGCATTGAGAGGCATTTGGTCAGTGTTAACTGCAGACAGGACCACTGTTGAGGAAGTAAGTGGCCATATCTCCTTTCCCCTTCACTTTCACCAGTCCACGGTACTCCAGCTGGTAGCCCTTACTTTCTAGTACATGGTATAAGTCAGTGGTCACCTATAGGAAATAAAGAAAAACATCATAATCATTACACACTGAATTCTAATTAGCCAAAAACTAAAGATGAGGTGTGCCGAACCAGAGAAATGCAAAAATAAAGTTAGTTTTCAAATGGCCAATTCAACTGTCTTCCATTGGTTGGATAAACAGATAGCCACACCCCAAACTCAGGCCATTGGTTAAACCACTGTTGCTATGCCAGGCTGGTCGAGATGCTCAAACAAACAGAGCAATGTTTTTAAACAACCACTGAGTCCGTGTTTACACTTTTCAGGGAAATCAACTAACAAAATTATCGTTAATTCTACACATTTAACTGGAGAAGAAAAGCATTTAGAAATTTTAATTAATTTTAAATTTCTCATTTCACTTTAAGCATTAACTAAGTAGCTAAAAGGTCACAAAAAAGCTCTTGCAAGCTGCAATTGCAGTAACATGAAGAGAGAGGGCAGCACCATCTTTATAAATACAATGTTGCATATAGTAATCGATGTATAGTGTTGCACTTTTGAAGAAGAAAATTAATGGGGGATTCTAAGCTGTGTTTTACCAAAAATAGTCTTGTATAAGCAAAGAGTTTATTATGTTGTGGTTACCTGGATACAATCAGGAACACCTGTGCTGTCCATGCGACTGGCCACATTCACTGTGTTGCCCCATATGTCATACTGAGGCTTTCTGGCTCCAATCACACCAGCAACCACTGGCCCAATGTTCAAACCTGTGGTGAAAATAAATTTTTCACTGTCTGCTCTAACAAACTCCCGAGCCTCTGCGTCTGCAAGCCAATTCATAAACACTGTCTTTGCACTTTCTAAGTTAAATATATCAGGCAAAGTTCACGGTGAAAGTTCACCTACTTACCTATCTTCATCTGAAAGTTGTTGAATGAGTGTTCGTTGATGTACTTCATCTGTTCTCGTAGCCTCATAGCATAGTCAGCAAGAGCTAGAATGTGTGTGCGGCCCTCTTTGTCGTAAGTCGAGTCGTTCAATCCAGATGCTGCCATGTAAGTACTACCAATAGTTTTGATTTTCTCCAACTGCTTATATTTCTCTTCAGAAATGATCTATTAACAGTACAGAACATAAAATTTATAAAAGCTAGTTTCTACATAAAGGTGGTCACCCCTTTTGGTGGCAGCCATGTTTTATTTGCTTTGTCTTGGTAATCTCTAAACTGTAAAACACATTTGGTCATCATGGAGTAAATTAATCATACATGACGAATACTGTAACTTATAATACTATACTATAATACTATAACTTGTACAGTGGCATTGGTAACCAAAACATTTGCTTTTACATGGAACATTTGTCTCCACACCAGTAGGTGTCAGTATAAAGCCAAAGACCACTGCAAAATCAAATAGTCTTCTGAAATTCTGACATCCCAAAATGATACTTCCATTTCAGAAGCAAGTGACACAATGTTCTTACCTCATCAAAGTCAGCGATGATCTCATTGAGCAGTCTCAGGCACTCCACACCCTCATTGTTGGCCTCCAGTTCAGTGTAAAACTCTGAGAAGTTGCTTATGGAGGCAAACATAACGGCCACACATTCACATGACTGATAGTAGAGCTCATCGTTTCGACGTTCTCGTGCGAGGAAGTGGGCAGCCACATCTTTGGGCAGGATGTTGTGAAGGAGACGACGGTTGTAGGCCTGCAGCTCCTCCATCTCCTCTTTCTCTTCAGTGGCCTGGTGAAGAATGACAGCGAATAAGTCATCGACTATGCTGGGATCCTACTGGAAATGTATTTTCGCTAAGTGATCGATTGATTCAAAGACGGACTACACACCTGTAGCTTCCACAGGAAGTCAAGGCGTGCGGTGGACTCGACCTGCTGTGCGTGCAGATAGAGAGCCAGTACAAATACAGTGAGGATGACTGGAATCGACACCCTCAGAGACACTTTAGTCACTGTTTCCTGGCTATGTGGGAAAAAAACAACACATACAGATTGGAGTTTGTCAGAGACTGAGCAAAAAACGTGACGAGTAGTAGAGTAAAGTTTCTTTGTTGTAGCTAATACTACAGTAATCTTTCTCGTAAATGTCACAACTCTCTTATATTTGCATATATACAGTAAATAATGTATTATTGCTCCGGGTGTGTGTTCACGGTGTGTGTGTGTTCACTGCTGTGTGTGTGCACTTTGGATGGGTTAAATGCAGAGCACTAATTCCGAGTATGGGTCACCATACTTGGCCACATGTCACGTCACTTTCACTTTCACTTTAAATAGTTTTTGAAAAGAGCAGACAAATACACACTTCGAGCAAACATTGGAATCGCATATTCTAAAGTTCTTTCTGCCTTTGAACCATCTCTCTTACAATCGTAGTACAAAATAAAGCATGACATGAACTCACCAATAATGTGTTTCATTGAAAGAATGCCTGCGTAAAAACAGACATATTTCCATTAGTGACCAACATGACCCACTAAAAATAAACATTTACATTTACATTTACATTTAGTCATTTAGCAGACGCTTTTATCCAAAGCGACTTACAAATGAGGACAATAAAAGCAGTCAAAACTAACAAAAGAGCAACAATATATAAGTGCAAATGACAAGTCTCGGTTAGCCTAACGCAGTACACAGGTTATGTGTACCACATTTGTGTCCCCACATATACATTATTTCATTTAATATATTTAAACCTGTTGACAGAGTAATTTAAAAGAAATCTGATTTTAAATGCTATTACATTTGCATGTGCCCATTCATCACTATTACATTTTAATTTGTTTTAATGGGAAAATTCTACATTAACTTTTAAAGCATTTAACTAAAATGTTAAATAACAATAAAATATCATGCTTTAACTTGATATTGCTTTAACTTTAATAAAATGACTAAAAGATTCAAACAGTGAAAACTGATCATATGCAGTCTTCATTTTTTTTTTTTATATGATTACACATATAGTGGCTGTCAAGATAAACTCTTATGGTGGGAAAAAAACAAATAATGATTGTGAATAATGTGTTACAACCACTGGCCATTTTAGCCGTTCTTAAACCCCAAAAAAGGCACAAAATGTAAATGTTTAACTCAAAATCAAAACCAATGCCACAGCAAAAAAACAACAAAAAAAATGCTTCAGAACACACTCCATTATTTAAAGAGTTAAATATTAATATAAATATTAATTCATAAAAATTTTAAAAAGTTTTTTCCAAGTAAACTTTTTTAAAAAGAATGAAGAAATAAATTAAAAGCAGTCAGTAGTTCTCTTTTTGTTGTCAATACTGTTTCATTTTATTAGACATATTTTATGAATAAGTAGATCTGCAACTGAGTCTGTACTCTGTATTGATGATGCTGTAGTTTTTTAGTCATTTTAGTATTGACCTAATGCCATTGACTTACAAGATGACTTTTACATATCCACTCTATATGTTTGCAGAGAATAACACTCACATTGCATTGGCGGTGACCAGCAGGTCGGCGTTGTCTAGCAGCGTGACTAGAGGCCACTCCACTAGCAGCAGAAAGCAGACCTGGATGAAGAGCATGAGGACCAGCTTGCCTATACTGCTGATGTGCAGGAACACTGAGCAGCACAGCAGAGTCAGCAGCACACTGTATGTGAAATACTAGAAGCACAGGAGCGATACCAGTCATACCATCATACTGTTACCATGAAAACAGGGGCCAAATCATAAAAGTTTCAAAATAAATTGAGTTTTTGCATAAGGTTGCTTAAAAAAAAAACATTTTTTAATGGTTCTCAGTGAGCAAGAAACTGTTGTGAGCATATATGCACAGTGCAGACATATATGTACAGATGGTCACACACTGACCTCGGGTAAAGGACATGCTGAAGGCTGCCCGAGACAGAAGAAGAAGGGGTCCTCTACTAGTCCAGTCAGATTATACAGCAGACACAGCGTGACCGAATCAGAAATATTCAACTGTCCAGCCACACATTTTAGCAGATCCTCCCGGTCACAGGTAAACTGACAGAGAAATGACAAAAAATGTAGAAGTGCATAACAATAGAAAAGGTGCACATTATGTGTTTACTTCAAGGGGTCATGAACAGTAAGAACTTGGTCCTATGTTCACTTCATTTTACCGTGGATTCGTTTACAAGCAAGGCACAATTCGATGCGTTTTTTTTTTAGAAAGATTGAAACTAAAAGACACTGATGTATCGACTATATTGGATCAGGCAGTAATGTCGCAACACACAAAGATCCAGGGGGCGGGGTTGGATCCACATCTAGGGGGTGGAGATGGGTGGGTTTAGGGGTGGAGATGGGTAGGTTTAGGGGTGGAGATGGGTGGGTTTAGGGATCGGGGGTGGAGACGGGTAGGTTTAGGTATATGTAAGGTGGGAGGAGTTGGATCTGGATCCAACCTCGCCCCCTGGATCTTGTGTTCTGCAGTGAGGACCATCTCTAAATCACAGCAGTGTCCATCTGTTACGGATGTAGGCTGTCAAACATATAAAACTGTTAGCCAATCATAGCAGTGGGCGTTTACTTCCGAGTCTACAATCCACCATGCCTATTTAAACTGAGCCTTCTGATGAGGAGGTTAAAAACAGGACAGAAAATAGCTTATTACTTCCAAATGATGATGCTTTTATGTAAAAATCTTGATAACATTATAAGTGGACCTCAGAGAACAGTACAAAATAAAAAAACAAAGGCAGGTCATGACCCCTTTAAACATTAAATTAAAAACAAGTGTTTCCAGCAAGGAATCAGGGGAAAAGACATACATTTAATGTATTTTCATTTTATGCAAATTTGAGTCAATTGAGCATTTAATTTAAACATTAAATTAAAAACAAGTGTTTCCAGCAAGGAATCAGGGGAAAAGACATACATTAAATGTATTTTCATTTTATGCAAATTTGAGTCAATTGAGCATTTAATCATTTTTAAACTTTTAATAATCCTACAAATATTTATCCAGGATATTATTTTTTCTTGTATTATTTTTTAAATACATTCTGCATTACAGAGCTATATATATAAAAATTATTATTATTACTATTATTTCAATAGGAGGGGATGGCAGCAACAGCATTTCCAGATTTAAATTAAAATGAGGAGTATATTAAATAGATTTTAATTCACTGCTCATTTTAAATCTGGAAGAATGATGTCATCTCCACCTGTTTAAATAAATAAACCAAAATTAATCAAAGTTACACTGAATTGAGTTTGAAAGCCCAGCTCAACTTGGGAAATTAGTGCTCATGCTAGTGTAGAATTACACTGACATACAGGGGGGGAAAAAACTGACACAGGATGATTTTTTTTTTTTTCAGCCAGCAACAGACTCAGATCAAATTCCTACCATATTAACAAAGGCAGAGATGAAAAGAAGCAAAATTGTAAAGACTCCGACGAGCGTGCTGTTGACACGGGACTGAACAATCCTCTTTGACGCTGTCTGCAAGGTAACTGGGAAAAGCTGAAAGAGAGACAAAAGTGGTGTATAAATCAGAAAATCATTGATTGCACATTAGCTTTATTTGAAAATGTAGTCTAGATTTCAGATGCATAAATTAGGTAGTAACTGACCTTAACACAGGAGTAAATGGCACATATAAAGAGGACATGGGCGAGAATAATAAAGATGCTGATGAACATGCCCAGCATTAACGGTGTACTGCAAGACAAAATACATGACACCAATTCAATATATAATAACAAATATATATCTTAACATTAAATCAAATTCATTATTATAAAGAATACTTTATCACTCACTGTGGAAATATGATGATTTGTATAAAAACAATAAAGCAGAAGACGACGAGTGTACAGGCCACGTAACCACCAAAACGATCATCCACCTCTTTTGAATACTAAAAGCACAACAATTTGTTACTGTTAGCAATTCAGACATTTTTTTCAGTACTCTGAGTTTATAAATGTTGTGTCAGTGCTGTACAGTGTTAAGCACATTTTACAAGCTGTCTACAGACCTTTTTCTCCAGAAAAGGTGTTTGGAATGTGAGCAGGAACTTCTTGACATGGTCTTTCCGCAGCTGGTCAATGCTGCGAGCATCAATGGCACGTCCTAAAAACTCATCGACCTCGTCCTCTGGGTTCAGGGCCTCTTGGGCACAGCGGCTGGTGAGAGCAAAAAGGTTACGTTACTGTAAAATATTAATGTACTGCACAAAATGTATCTTTTATATTAAGAATATAGTATACAGAATATCTCTGTTTCTATCCTCATAACAAGCTATAGTTTTGATCCATTACGAAAAAATAAGCATTATTGGTGGCCAAACTTGCTTGAAACCTAATCTAGACCATACATTTTATGTTGGCTCTATTCTAAAGCGACTCACAGATTGTGAAAACAGCCTGTGAAATGTCACCTGTAAGCCCCTTCAGAGCCAGAGAGAATGGATTTGTGTCCTAATAAAAGCAGAACTCACTTATCTTTGCTGGAGGCTTCATCTATGCCCTGAAAACAGACAGGTAGATTAGTTACAGTGGGCAGTAAAAACACAGTGGAAGTAGAAAAACACATTCTGGGTTTCATCTCAGACAGCTCCGAAGCCAACCCCACAGAGCCACTGCTGCTTTAATTAACACTCAGAGTCTTCAAATTACATTCAGAGCGAGAGAGTGAGAACTTGACAGAGACAAGGAATGGATCTTACACTGCAAATAATCATGTTCTTGTTTTCCAGAAAAATAACTAAACATTCTAAAAACAAGATAAATTTACTTGAAAACAAATCTGTCTAATAATATAACATACTGTTAAGTTTATAGTTATGTTTAATTAACAGTATATTTGCATACATAGTATTTAAAAGAATATATTGAAATAAGTTTTAATTTAGTTACGTTTCCTTACCCCAGTGACAAATTTTTTCGTATGAACCTCATTAATTCAAAACAAAATGTTGCATTAATCATTTTAAGGATGTTTATGTATTTTTTACACAAAAATGTTGATTAAAAACTATATAAATTTACTTGCAAGGCAAAACTAAGATAATACATTGTATTTTAGTTAATAGTATACTTTCAATTTATTATATATAAACACACACATAAAATGTTTTTTAATTTACAATGTAACATTATTTTACATATTATTTTAAAGAATATATATTGAAAGGTGTTTTAATCTAATTAAGTTTTCTTACCCTAAAATGTGTTTTAACATCAACCATAATATGAAAACCATAACCATTTTTAACACATAATTTTTAATTCAAGGTTCCTCACCCTATTTTTAACCAAATCTTATTAATTCATACAATTTTGTTTAATATTATTATTATAAAGATGTTTTTACATGAAATAATGATTAAAAAAAAAATCATATGAACAAGCACAACATTTCTAACACGCAGTATAAAACTACTGGAAAACCAATTAATTATCTACAAATAAACTTCTATTTGAAATAATAATCTTTGTCCATATTGTGCATTTGTTCTTTTCCTATTAACACTGTCTGACGCAATATTTATTTGTCACACTATTACTGACCCTGCTTTTTTTTGTGTGACACTGATGGAAATCAGAAAAGTCATCGCCTGGAAAGGGGAAAAAGCAATTCACACATAGGCACTGCCAAGCTCCGGAGAAAATTGCTTCAATTATGACTTGTTGCTACACTCCTAAAGAAGTGCAGGGGAGATCAGACGGCGTGAGAGCGGATGGAGCGGACCTCACCATCTGTCTGAAGACTTTGGAATCTTTAGTCCTGGAGAAAGATCTGTCAGGAACCCACCGCGACATCAGACCCTCTGAAGAGTTGGCTCTAGCACGCTGCATCTTAGCCATCATTGCTTTTTCCTCTTTCTGCAAGAGAAATTTGGCACAAGGACACACACAGGAAATTAAACCGTACTCCAGCAAACTCAAATAAATAGATACTTTAATGATCCCCAAAGGGAAATTCAGTCATTTGTATCAAGGCACAACAAAACACAGCCCTCACCTCCAAATATTATGCAAAAGAGTTTTTGTATAAACAATGTCCATATGATTACATTTGACTGACCCTTTTTTGACTGCAGCCCAGGACAAAAAACGTCTCTATGTTGTTGTCTTTCAAGTATGCATTTCTCTCCCCTCCAAAACCTGGTTCCACTTCATAGTCACCATTTAAATACTGCAGTGTGGCTTTGGTGATGTGGATCCGCCTGTAAACATTCACAACAGTAGGAGTTTTACTACTAAAAGGAATATTTCACCAAAAAAATGAAAACTTGCTGCAAATGTACTCACCCTAAAGCCATCCAAAATGTCTTTTTCATAGAAACATTTGTTAAAATGTAGCATTACATCACTTGCTCACCAATGGATCGTCTGCAGTGAATGGGTGCCGTCAGAATGAGAGTCCAAACAGCTGATAAAAACATAAGAATTCACAAGCAATCCACACTACTCTACTCCGTCTTGTGAAGTGAAAAGGTGTGTGTTTGTAAGAAACAAGACATTTTAACCTTAAATTATCTCTTCTGACCAAAAAAGAGCGCCTAATCCATAATAACGCTTCCTCCAGTGAAAAAGTCCTTCAAAATCCACCATCAAATGCGTTTAGAAATATTTAAAACTGTTTTTGCTTGTAAACGGTGCTTAATCTGTGAATATTTCCCTTCTTATTCAGACGATGAAGATGACTATTTTCACTGGAGAAAGAAATATTATGGATAGAGGACTCTTATTTTATCCGAAAGTTAAAAACGTCTTAATGATGGCTTTGTTTATTATAAACACTCAGCTTTTCACTTCACAAGATATTAACTGATGGAATGAAGTCGCGTGGATTACTTGTGGATTATTATAATGCTTTTATCAACTGTTTGGTCTCTCATTCTGACGGCACCCATTCACTACAGAGGATCCATTGTTGAGCAAGTGATGAAATGCTACAATTCTCAAAATCTCAAAATACAAATGCATCTACATCTTGGAAGGCCTGAGGGTGAACACATTTTCAGCAAATTTTCATGTTTGGGTGAACTACACCTTTAACACAAATCTCTACATCTTCTACAGCCAACTTTGAATAGAAAACTTATTACTGATCACATTTTTGATGGGTGGTGTTCACTTTTACCCTGCTTGACCTCCCGCCTCCATCTGGTTGGCCAGTGTGACATCGTTGGACCAGACATCAAACTGCCATTTGCGTAGGCCGAGCACCCCGCAGTGCACACGGCCGCTATGTATTCCCACGCGCATGTTCACGTTCACTCCTGTGACCTCTCGCACCAATCTGCACATGTAGCAACACGCATGCGTTTTAATTGAAAAATGTGTTGATGAGGAAGAGAGATCGATATAGAAAATGATGTGAAGAACAACGTACGAGATGGCCTCAATCATGTCCACGCCCATCTCCACACAGCAGTGCGCATGATCTGCCCTTGCCTCCGGAAGTCCAGACACACAGTAATAACAGTCCCCCAGGATCTTGATCCGCAGACAGTGGTTTTCCTAAGAATTCAGACATAACACAGCACATTTATGCAACTGTTATTGCGGAAATCCTCCCTAATAGGATGTTATAATGTTAGCATCCTTGTGGGTGGCTGCCAGGGCTGGCTATATGCTTGTTAAAAGTGTTTGGAGGTTTTTATTAACATATCGGCTGTTTCTTGAGAATTGTTTTTTAATTCATCAAGTATATAGTACATATTTGGTAACACTTTATTTTAAGGTGTCCATGTTACACATGTTACATGTACTTCCTATTATAATAACAATAAATTATGCATAATTACATGCAAATAAGCCTAAGCCAAACCCTAACCATATAGTAGGTACATGTAGTTTTTTTTTACTTAAATTTTTTCCAAGTAAAACAAACATTTTTAAAACAATATTAATTATCACATATATACATACACACATACACAAAATTCTATATGAATATAGCTACATATCTACTGATACTACTACTATCAGTTTAACTCATTAACATAAAAATAGTTTTTTTTTTAAATAGTAACACTAAAAATGAATTCATGTTGTGCACTTACCCAAGCCAATTTATCAAAGCGAGCAAAAAGCTCATTAAGGGTCATCACAAGCTCCTGAGCCGTGCACTGAGACGCCAAACTGGTGAAGCCCTCAATGTCCGCAAACAGGATACTGTTGCGTGAACAGACAGAAGAAAGACAGACAGAGAAAATGAGATCAATAATCACCAAGCACCTTGTCTGGGTCACTGAAGTTTGTTTGATGGGCTAACCGAGAAAAAACATTGATTCAGTTCACTTTCTGAATAGAGGGTGGCCACTCTCAATACTTCAGTCTATCCTTCAATTAGAAAAAGCAGGACGCGGTTGGTGTCCTTAAATGCCTCCTAGCCATGAGGAGGATAGATGGTCATCCACTAAAAATTTAAGACATGACAGAATGGACACACGGTACGGAGGCATTATCGTGCGACAACAGATGGCACTGCTGCCAACATTTGGAAAGCAGGATCCCTACACAGTCTGACATTTAGCATTTCTACACATCCAAGTTTTCCTAGCACAGATGCTTCGAGCTGGCTGGGATTATACAGGACAACGTGTTGTATTCCACACGCTCCAAACTTGTAACTGCATTACTAAAGTGGCTCGCTGTCATTTCACGCAGCTTTCTGTTAATTGATTGTGTAACTTCTGGTACATCATAACAAGCAGCCATAACCCAACTTGACCCTCAGAGAAAAAAAAAAAAAGACAGAAAAGTCACGTCTCAAGGACTAGCGAGTACGCTAATCTGCGTTTAAGCATTCAACATAGTTTCAGCCTTGGGAAAGATAACCTTTTAAGCGGTATCAGTGTTTAATGTGTCTGTGTTTTATCCAGACTTGTCGCCTGCTTCAATCACGTGGGGACTGAGTGTTATAGCATACTGGAGGTGTGAGGACAACATTGGCAACCGTATCTGTATGACACCATGTGCTGGTCTTGGCATTTGTGTACCTGACGTTGTCGTGCTTCTGGATGTAGATCTTGTGGAACATCATATCCTCTTTCTTAGCGTTGATGTCTGCCTTCATCTCCATGGCAACGTGCCTTGGCAACACAGAGAGCAGCAGGCGCTCCTGGATCAGGTTTGAGATGACACCAGTGAGCATGTGTATGTATATGTACACATACACGTACAGTATATGTGGATAGTTGACATAACTTTTGGATTTTTTTGATGAACTTTCAAGATTTTAGGGGATAAAATACACAAACACATAGATATACACAACACATATGTACACACACATACACATTTATCTATCTATCTATCTATCTATCTATATCTCTCTCTATATATATATATATATGAAAATGTGTGTCTATATAAAAACTGTTTTTATTTTTATGATATAAAATGTATTTGTATATATAGATTAGATTTTTTTATATTTGTATATAAATGTCATTTATCAGTAGTTTCTAATTTGTATTTATACAGTATTGTGTATGTATGTGTATATGTATATATATATATACGTATATATGTACACATATATGCATGTATATATGTATATATATGTGTGTGTGTGTGTGTGTGTGTATGTGTACAAGTAACACTAAGTTTAATTAAACAAGAAATTTTGAAGTAGAAACGCTAAAATAGTATTTTAGTATACTATTTTTTTATTTTCATATATATATATATATGACTTTTCGCTAGATTTTACAATCACTGGACACTTGATAAGGACTATTATAATCATTTTATAGAGATATAGATACTTACAATGAACAATATCTAGCCAATGCAATATTTCACACTAGAAAAATGTATATTAAATGTCAAATATCTATATACAATATATACTTTACTATAATTTAGACTATATTTGAAAACAAATCTCTAGGACTAGCAAATTTACATTTTCCAAAAACTGTTTTTATAGTTATACTACTATTATTAACTTGACACAATGTTTTAAAGCTTTGTGTATGGCTGAAGCAGTGGTGCTTTAAAGGATGAATTTAAAGTTGTAACTTTTCTCTCAAGGTTTTACAGTCTCACAAGGTTTTACTAAGAGCTAAAGCACAGCATGTTATCAGCATGCTTCATGCACATTCATGAGGTAAACAAGTGTCGGGCGGGTAGGTGTGTTTGTTTACTCGAGCGCTTGCCAACCTGCTGCTGGTTCTCTCTCTGAAGGTGTATTCTGGCTTGGATGTATCCTCTGGTCTCCTTGAAGGCCTGTCTCTGAGACACCTCTGCTGGGTAGTGTGTGCAGATGCCAATGATGTTGGTGCACAGGAAAATCATTGCATTGGCACATAACTGCACAGAGAAAAAGAGAAGAGGAATAAAATTAGGAATTTTGGATGCGAGATGTGAGAAAAAGTTAGACTATTTTTGTTTGCAATCCAAGGTCGAGATCACCACAGGTCTCACTTTGCTTTAAAGGTGGGCGCAGACATGATTTTTGAGCTGAATTTTAGACGAAATTTATAGACTTGGCTCATGATTATTATCCAGGCCATTTTAGTTACCGTAAATTAAAGTTGTACCTTCATAACACACATGGTTTACTGATTGGCATATTAATAGACTATGGTCTGAAGAAATCAAAATAAATATTTTTAAATAAATTGAATAAAAAATTTTAATAGTACAATATAAAATATTTGAATATTTAACAACATTTTAATATTTTTTAATATTTATTTTAAATATTTAGAATATTTTTAGATTTCGATGGGACTTGATTTTTGTGTATGTTAAACACACACACACACACAATATATCAATTATATACATACACATATTGATGATAAATAAACATGCCTATGCTCTGCACATCTGTTTGGGGGGAAAAAAGACAGACTCAGTCAGCCAATAGTAAATCTTTTCCAGTTCAGAGGGAAACCAAGAAAGACTGATGTCTTTCTAATTTAACCATGTCTGGCTACATATCATGAACATTTTTGGCTTTATTTAATGGCAAAAAGGTGACTCGTGTCCTAAATGTCCTCACTCATTCTCTTCAATCCACTTGATCTATGAGCATCTATCAGGAATAAACACAGAACATACAGACCACAATGAAACAGCCATGAACTTCACAGAGTTGGGGTGAGGTACTGAGGGCTGTCTTACCGTAGTACTTACTGCCTGTATTACAGCATTCAAGCTAAAATCAATCATACAAAATTTCAGGGATTTATAAGAGAAGAAATTTGAACTCCAAGAGTGTGGAAAGATTCTGTATCAAAAAGACATACTGCATGAATCAAGATGCTTCCCGACACTGAAAATAAACGCCTGGAAATCCATATCTCTAAAAAGTGAACAGTGGAAAAAGGTTTTGTCCAGAAGTAAAAGTCAAACACTTCATCCCCCGTCCTCCAGCAACAGCCAGTTTCCTGCGCGTTTATCAGGGGGAAAAATAAATATTGATTCTTGCGAGTCAATCACTGAAGCTGCTTATCATTTTCAATCATTATTCAGCATTTCAGTGCCATCAGCAGTTGACATTTAAACAAACACAACACAAAGCACACAGAAATGGTCCACACAGCTGCAGAACAATTAATGTAATAGTATAAGGTGTTAGGCTTACTTTCTGCAGTAATATGAAAAGCATCCAGCAACCAGCTTTGTGTTTCAGGTCTTTTATCTCTACATCAGTACAAGTATCTGGGGATTAGATGGTATGCGGTCAAACCTGTGTGTTTAAGAGAACTGAAGATGCTTTGCGGTTTTACTGCAAATGGTTTCTGGGAATTGTGTAACAGGTATATTATGGACAGCATTTTTGCGCAAGGTAATCTTACAAAAACATATCCAGGTCACATGTCACAACAACTGAAATGATATTTTGCATAAATAAAGTCAAGCCTATTTTAAGACCATTAAGCACATTTCTCCACCATTTATTAAATTGTAATTCCTGTTGCTTGCGTTCTGCTTCATGTGGACAATGCTCCAGAGATTATGTCATGTCCTGTCTCTTCCTGGTATCCTGATATAGATATGTTATCCGGTTTACATGGTCATAACATGAGTTGAAATATTGAATATGACAGTGAACACACAAGGTCAATACGTGATTATCACGTGTAAGAGTACGCTTCTACTATCGACAACCCAAGCAAACAGTCATCATTTTCCATCAGTCAGAAACGGTTTGCCTGAGAGAATTTGTTGAGGCCCATTTCTCTGCAACAAGCGTTTTCTTCTTTGCCGAAGAGGAACGGTCTTTATTTATCCACTTGACAAGAAATGGCACGGCAGAGCTTCAGAAAAACAGCTCCACTCCCTCTTTCAAGTGCCCCTAGAGTGAATGTGCAAACATCTTCAGATTTTAGAGTTCAGGAAGAAAAGCCAGGCCCATCAGGCATCCATTTGCTCAGATGGTTTGCGTAATTTTAGCATTTGCATTTGCACAAGTTTTCCAAAAGGCAGTTCTATTCAAGGGACTCACTAACACCAACGGTCCAAACCACCGAGCTGATTAGACATGGAAAATGTGGGGATGTGGCCACAAACATGGCAGATTGCTAATTCTCCATGTGTGGCCAGAAAAAGCCTGCAACAGGGTGTGCAGAACTAGGCGAGTAACCTAACTAGTCAACTAGCAAAGTACTACTAGAATATTTGATTCCTCTTTGATCAATCTGCCACTGAATTCCTCACCTAAACTGACGTTACAACAAAATACAATGGGTGATTCTGTGGATGTGTCATAAGCTTTCAGCTTTCATGTTTAGCAATATCTCGATTCATAAAGTATATCTGATTCTCTGGCAGACTGCATTTTCTCCACAGCAGGGCCTGTTGTTAGACTGTCATCACTTGATTTTCTGGATAAGAACATGTGAAATTATAAAAATGAGATGGTCTTTAGACACAACAGTTGCATGTGTGGATTATCCTAATGGTAGCAGTTTAATTTTCTAATGGGATTCCATGTAAGCAAGCACTTGGTGAGTAATTATTTTTAATCTTGTTTTTAATTAAATGCATATTGTTCATTCATTTAAAAGAAAAATAACAAAAGAAAAGCATAGGCAGGTTTTTGAAAACACTATCATGATGTAGCATTTGAAAATACACAATATACATTCCCTATACACTACCATTTAAAGTAGGGCTGTGCAAAAAATCGAATGCAATATATTCCATTCTATTTTAATATATTCTGAAATGTAATTTACTGCTGTGATGGCAAAACTGAATTTTCAGCATCCATTACTCCAGTTTCCGTATCACTTGATCCTTCAGAAATCATTCTAATATGCTGATTTGCTGCTCAAGAAACACTTTATTATTATTATTATTAATGCTGACAACAGTTGTGCTGCTTAACATTATGTGGAAACTGTGATACTTTTTTCAGGATTATTTGATGAATAGAAAGTTCAAAATAACTTTTTTGACCAGAAACACCATCAACAGTTAGCATTAGCATTAGCATTAGTTACATGAATAATACAGACCCTGTTTTATTCATGTAACATCCAATATACAGCAGCCCCCTCAATTCATCTATATCACACTGACTGAGAGTAGATCATATCAGTAAATTTAAAAAAGCGGTTGACATTTGAGCTGACAGATCTGACAGAACAAATGTCACATGCTTTTACCTCACAGCAAAACTGATTAAATGAGACTGTCAGATCACTCACTGAGCGTGTGTGCATGTGTGTGAGACAATGAGCCACACATGGAGCAGTCAGCCTCTGTGTTAGACGACTGTGGGTTTAGAAATGTCAGAGAATAAAGACACTGCTGTTTTATTTAATCCTCATAATAAAGCTGACCTGAACTGACAAGGACTGGAAAACTTAGTTTCTAAAAAGTATGGACATAAAGCCAAACTAGACTAAGCCTTTCCAAATCCTTTGTATTCATTACATTAACATGTGAAACCTTTTCTTACACTCAAGCAAGAACTTTTCTGCTTGGGAGTAAGAATTTGTATACAGTACACACAATTTCTGCATTTTTCCCAAAACATACCACTCATAGTGTTGTTGACACACATTGTATGGACTGAGCGTGTGTGTGTGTGTGTGTGCGTGTGTGTGTGTGTGAGACAATGAGCCACACATGGAGCAGTCAGCCTCTGTGTTAGACAACTGTGTGTTTAGAAATGTCAGAGAATAAAGACACTGCTGTTTTATTTAATCCTCATAATAAAGCTGACCTGAACTGACAAGGACTGGAAAACTTAGTTTCTAAAAAGTATGGACATAAAGCCAAACTAGACTAAGCCTTTCCAAATCCTTTGTATTCATTACATTAACATGTGAAACCTTTTCTTACACTCAAGCAAGAACTTTTCTGCTTGGGAGTAAGAATTTGTATACAGTACACACAATTTCTGCATTTTTCCCAAAACATACCGCTCATAGTGTTGTTGACACACATTGTATGGAGCATGGCTGGTGTGGCAAGAGTGAGGGATGATGGGATTTTATTCATAGAAACACTTAGTGCCTTCCTCTTTAACAGGGACTCTTCCTTTCAAAGTGTCTAAACATTGTCTTATAAGGTGGTAAACCAAACTTTCTTCTGCTTATATAGCACAATTTAGCTGTGCCACAAGATAGGAAATGTGAAGGAGATACAGGAAAGTTTGAGAAACAGAAAGAAATCTAGACTAACAATAGAAAAATGTATACTCTGTGTGTGATCAAGAGAAGCTCTTGCCATCTCCTCTGAATGATGCAGAAATATTTCACTATTAAGTTATTATATGTTTCATTACTATGAAATAATGACGCCATTTAGGATTTAAATGTGCTGTGGGCTCACATGATTCAAGACTAGAGCAGAAATTCATCCAGATGTTGTTGCTGTCTTGGCAACCACAAGTTGAAAACATATGGGGAGTGGTGTCACTTCCAGACGATTAACTTTGTCAAACATGACTTGTGCTAGGGTGGATTTACTCTCAGTTCACTTTGTCACTTTGCTGGAACAAAGGAAGTAATGAAGAAGGGAAGAAAGAAAAAAATTTAAATGGAAGAAAGAGAGAGAGAGAAAAGGAAGGGGAAAAGTTTTTTTTTTTCTTGTTAAATTGTTTTAGTTTAAAGGGCACCTATTATGCAAAATCCACTTTTACATGGTGTTTGGGCATAAATGTGCGTTGGGAGTGTGTGAACACAACCACCCTACAATCATAAAAGGGATGATGGGATTTTATTCATAGAAACACTTAGTGCCTTCCTCTTTAACAGGGACTCTTCCTTTCAAAGTGTCTAAACATTGTCTTATAAGGTGGTAAACCGAACTTTCTTCTGCTTATATAGCACAATTTAGCTGTGCCACAAGATAGGAAATGTGAAGGAGATACAGGAAAGTTTGAGAAACAGAAAGAAATCTAGACTAACAATAGAAAAATGTATACTCTGTGTGTGATCAAGAGAAGCTCTTGCCATCTCCTCTGAATGATGCAGAAATATTTCACTGACTATGAAGTTATTATATGTTTCATTACTATGAAATAATGACGCCATTTAGGATTTAAATGTGCTGTGGGCTCACATGATTCAAGACTAGAGCAGAAATTCATCCAGATGTTGTTGCTGTCTTGGCAACCACAAGTTGAAAACATATGGGGAGTGGTGTCACTTCCAGACGATTAACTTTGTCAAACATGACTTGTGCTAGGGTGGATTTACTCTCAGTTCACTTTGTCACTTTGCTGGAACAAAGGAAGTAATGAAGAAGGGAAGAAAGAAAAAAATTTAAATGGAAGAAAGAGAGAGAGAGAAAAGGAAGGGGAAAAGTTTTTTTTTTTCTTGTTAAATTGTTTTAGTTTAAAGGGCACCTATTATGCAAAATCCACTTTTACATGGTGTTTGGGCATAAATGTGCGTTGGGAGTGTGTGAACACAACCACCCTACAATCATAAAAATCCACCCACTCCTCATTTTTTAATCCCCTTTAAACCAAATCAGTCTAACTAGGCCTGCCCTTTTGATTCTCATGCAGTGTGACGTCACACTGCATAGG
>NW_015634251.1:197396-199113 GCF_001515625.1 Sinocyclocheilus rhinocerous
CTTTAAACCAAGTCAGTCTCACTAGGCCTGCCGTTTTGATTCTCATGCAGTGTGACGTCACATTGCATTGGGCCGGGTCACGGAGGTTGATTGACAACCTTGCATTGCTATAGTTTCCGCCCTCAGCGGTTGTACACTGTCCTCCATTTTCTCCACGCTCGAGCAGCTGTAACGCCAACAATGTCTCGCAAGCAAGTTTGGGTGTAAGACTGAACATTAGTGTCTTAATTTTCTCCCAACATCTGAGCTGCTGAGGACGCTTTGGATTACTTTCATTTTCAAGGTAATGCGCCTCAAAATCTACCTAAATACGTGCATCACTCCAGATTCCTTTGTGAATGTCATGTCGTTATAGTGCTTAGCGTTTTAACCATATTTGTGTGCGTACATTAAGTATTTTTTAACTGATCAGTGCCGCGCTTGTGAGATTCGTTCGGTAGCGCGGCTCGGTCAATTGATCGGCGCCGATGTCAGGTCAGCGCAACATTGCACTGTTTCGTCCCACTTTCAGTGCATTTGGCTTCCCATATGTACGGCTAAACACCGGTTCTCTCGCTCTTAGTTATGTTGCTTCTACCGGCTGTTTATTGCTGTAGGTATGCAATGCAGAGAGATGTATACGCTACGCCCTGTTCTGGAGACGGGGCGGGAATATGCAGCTCATTTGCATTTAAAGCGATACACTCCAAAACAGCTCTTTTTTAGACACACCCCAAAAATGACATCTTCCAGCTGTTATAATAAATGATCTGTTGGGTATTTTGAGCTGAAACTTCACAGACACATTCTGGGAACACCCAATGCCAATATTACATCTTGTAAAAAGGGGCATAATAGGTGCCCTTTAAAATAATAAATTTGGTTTTTAATGAATTTCCATTAATGAAGGAAGGCACAAAGAAAAAGAACACCAAAAGGAAAGTAAGAGAGAAAAGAAAAGAAAGATTAAGGGAGAAAAGAAAAGAAAAGAAAAAGGAAGGGAAGGAAAGGAAAGGAAAGGAAAGGGAAAAATGAAAAGAAAAGAAAAAGAAAGAGTGAAAGAGTGAAAGAAAGAAAGAAAGAAAGGAAAAGAAAAGAAAAAGAAAGAGTGAAAGAGAGAAAGAATGAGAGAAAGAAAGAAAGAAAGAGAAAAGAAAAGAAAAGAAAAAGAAAGACTAGGATTTGGACTTTGGTCTTTTTGGCACTGAACTAAGTCATAGTTTGGGCCAAGCTAAAATTGGTCTCAGCTGAGCAGCGAAGCCAAAGAGTGATCTTTGAGAAAAATGGCACCAAACACAATGGGCTCAGCAAATCTGGACCAAGGCCATGCAACAGATAAAGAAAGAAATACTTCTGATACATGATTTTAAAACATAAATGCATATCTCTCAGAGACAAAGGGAGATTTTCAAAACAAAGCTGTATGCTAATGGCCCTCTTCATCAATCATATTCCCTAATAGGATAATCTGGAAAACAATCATTGGGAGATTTCAATGTTTTTTTTTTTTTATATATAGCATCTAAGTCCTGGCACAATACCACAGAGCTTCCTCAAGGAAGAACGTGATGTCTTGACATTCAGTGCTGTGAGCTACAGAGTCCTGAAAGCCCTCAAGCTATAGGGCCCCTCAACACGCTCTCAGGGTGCGTTCACACTAGCACTTTTGGTGCGCACCCGGGTTCGATTGACGTCAAGAGTTCGGTACGTTTGGATGATGTGAACGCTGTCTTCCGAA
>NW_015634251.1:199989-203577 GCF_001515625.1 Sinocyclocheilus rhinocerous
TGTCAGAACTCCAAATGCCTCACTAAAGACTGTTTCACACTAGACGCATGTGAACTGCTTTCGCTTCACTTACACATGCAGTGTGAAACGGACATAACACGTTGCATGGAAGGTTCTTAGTTGTGTGCTTTATGTTTATGTGTTGTCATCTTCCTCGCGATTTGCCTGATTTGTCTGATACTGAATCTAATGCACAAAACATACAGTGGGACACAGCTACTCTGATTCCCAAAAGAATGGGCTGGTTCTTTCAGTGAAAACAATAAAATCAATCATTTTAAATGCTACAAGTGAATTTAGGCATACCAACATTATTATTAAAACAAGCATGAACAATGCATATTCATTTTTGGGACTTGCTAAAGATTTACATATAACAGTGTTATTAAATTAATACTATAGTGCATCATGGCTCCTCAGGGTTGCCTACATCAGGAGTCTTTTAGATGCCATGGATCCTTTCTTGTGCAAGGGACCACCATCCAAAAATGTAAAAATATTTTAATGTAAAAATACCCAATTTATACTATGAAAAATTAACATTATAAATGTGTAAAATATTATTTTTAAAATTAGTTTCCGTTTTGTTCACTGTAGTACTGTACTGTTAGATGTATTGTTTGTTTGCTTATTTATTTTAAATGTTTTAAAATATTATGTGTATAAAATATTTAGCATTGCTTTTTTCTCTCTCAATAAAAACATTGTATTTATTGTACTGCAAGATGTTGTTTTTTATTATATGTTATTTTATTATTTTAATATTTTTATTTATTATAATCAGTTTTTAATTATTTATTTGAAAAATATTTGAAATGTTTAATTTAAATTGTTCAATTAAATGTTATTATTTATTAATTTTGAAAAACTATTTCTTTAAACTTCTCCACAGACCTCCATAGCACTCACTTACAGCTTACGGCCCACTGGGGTTCCCAGGACCCCAGTTTGAAAACTCGCCAGGCAGATTTCAGCAAAGCCCTGACTCACACTGAAACTAATTTTGTGTGACTAATTCTGCAAACTGATTCAGTGTGAATACACCTCCGTGCAGAGAATTGAATGACACAGTGCTAACCTAAAATATACCCTTAAAGGGATAGTTCTCCTCAAAACGAAAATTGTCTTCACATACTCACTCTCGTGTCATTCCGACTGAAATTTAAGCGGTTATTTACTGAAACTAATTGGTCACCATTTTCACTGTATGGAAAAGAGCTGCTTGGACATTCTGCCAAACATCTTTTTTGTGTTTCACAGAAGACATCTGTACCAAATGACATGAGGGTGAGTAAACGATGAATACTTTATTTGTAGGTGAACTATTCCTTTAAAAAGTTCTTAAAAACCATTCCATGGGTCAAAATCCACAGAAGCCCTGTATTAACAGCTGCTATACCATAAGGATCAACTCTCTATCTTCCAGTTCTGATCTCAGGAGCCATTGCACAGAGCAAACAAACAAAATCAAAGAGAATTAGAGCAGGAGGAGTGGTAGAGAATGAGTGAGTAAGAAAAAAGAGAGGAGGCAGAACATCTAAATGAAAAGATAAGTAGGCAAAACAGTCCGTTTCTTGGAAGTCGCAGTCAAGCAAAAGCTCTGGTTTCACAGGGCTGTTACATAAGAAAGCCAAAGCCCTACTCGCACTGGAACTCGGCCCAGAAACATAACGTTATATACACACATATACGCGCAGGACCTTACACTAGGATTTAGTTAAAGGTCCATTGAGGCCTATATCCAGAATTTAATCATTATGTTTATTTGAAAGGAATGTCGGATGCTGCTGGTGTGTTTGCAGCATGAATGAGAAGGCTTTTAAGGTTTAAGGGTGGTCTGTGAACAGCCTTACCAAGAGAATTCCTGAAAAGGCAAACTTATAAAAACATCTTTGACCTCAGATGAACTTGTCATATCTGCTGAGGTCTCATCCCTACGGCAGTCAAAAGCAGGCATATGAAATGCAACTTTACTACTACCGGGCTTTTTAAGCTATGATTTATGGAAAATAAATTGTAGTTTATGAGGATTTAAAGTCCACTCATAAACATTTAAAAAAGCATTTGTTGTGCAAGCGAAATGAGAAGTTTGCTCCCTCTTAAGACAAATGTAGGCAGGAATATCAAGCCCATATGCAGGTCATGTAGAATCAAAGGCACTTCCTCTAGGTTCTACTAAAGGATGGTTTATTTCTTTATCATTCATAACAGTGTGAGGCCCCGGGCCCCTGATAAATTACCATGTCAGCCTGAAGAAAGAGCAAATTTACAAATAGGCCACAGAGTCAGTCATGTGATTCTAGACTATGAAAAGTGCCCTCAGTATGGCAAAAGATGCATTTGCCTATTATAGCACAATAATTATCTCATCAAAACAAACAGCTGCAAATTAGACATATTCAGCGATAGTACAATAGGCTTGATGCCTTTGGGCTCAGGACATATGACAGCTGTATACAAATGATCACAAACAGCAAGCCAAGGGAAAACAAACTAGGATCCAAACAAACCGCACTGACTCAAAAAGCTTCAGTGTGTGATACAGAAAATTGGAGTTAGGTTTCTTTCACCCATTTGTTTAAGCCTAATAGTTAAAGGAAATGTTCACCTAAAAATGAAAATTCTGTCATTATTTACTCACCCTCATGCTGTAATGTTTTAAAGTGGAACACAAAGACGACATTTCATAAAAGTGCACATTATAATGTTATGATGCCTAAATTTACTTGTAGCAGTGACTTTTTAGTGTTTTATTTTCACATTTAGATAGACGAAATAGTATATAAGTTTAATATTGGCCATAACATGAAAATAAATTATTGGTTTACACCACCTTTCAAATGTTTGGGATGAGTAAATAAATAAACAGAAAGAAATGAATTGTATTAAATTGATCAAATGTGACTGTGAAGACATAAAAGATTTCAAACAAATGCTGCATGAGGACTTTCTATGCTTCAAAGAATTTAGAAAAAAAATAGCAGTTTCCACAAAAATAAGGAGTGCAGCTAATATCAATAAGAATAATCAATGTTTCTTGAGCACCAAATGAGCATATTAGAATGATTTGTGAAGGATCATGTGTCACTAAAGACATGAGTAATGGCTGCTGAAAACTCAGCTTTTTAAAATATTTAAAAACAGAAAACAGTTATTTGAAATTGTAATATCTTTTCACAAATGCTACAGTTTTTTTATGACGTAAATGCAGACTTGGTGAACACGAGACACTTCTTTCAAAAACAGTAGTGTCTATCAGCCAGAATGCAAGATCATCCCAAATTTTACAATTATATGAATCAGTTATATCATTATACAATTCAAGGTATTGTAAGGCTTTAAAAGCCTGTGGTTACTATAAACTGTCACTGTATACATTTTAAAATCTTTTTAAAATCTCCTTTGCGCTGACAAAAAGAAAATAACAGAATGAGTTTGGAACAACATAAGGATAAGTCAATAGCTCAATTTAATTTTGGGTTTATGGAAAGTTCATGACAAAAACACAAATGAAAAAGAGACAAGTGGCTCGTTGATGTTACATCTGAAGTAAAAAAAAAAAAAAAAAAAAAAAAAAAAAAATTTGTT
>NW_015634251.1:203774-212210 GCF_001515625.1 Sinocyclocheilus rhinocerous
AAAAAAGATAAATGTGTTCCTCATTTCTATTCTAAGCACTGTACTAATGTGCTCCAGGACTACACTGAGCTTGTCTGTCACAAGCACACAAGGTCAGACAAGCACAGTGACAGGCACGTGACAGCCGCCTCCTCCTCCTCCTCCTCCTCGCCGGCATCATGGTCATTATGCATTGTCTACATAAACACATCGAGAAACTGGTTTAAGAGAAAGTTCTCACAGGGACCCGCCATGTTCCTGAGAGACCTCAAAGCACCTTGTCAGGAATTTTTTATCATTATGATGAACTTGGAAAGGGCAAAATGACACTGGGTAGAGCTCGACAAATTCGTTCCTTCACACAAATACTCAAGTAATCCAAAATAAAAATGGCAGGAAAGTGAAGCCATCCTAATCTAAGGATTATAGACACTGAGCTCTAAGCAGTCCAAGTCACAGAATTTGAGCTTGGCGGCTGTGATGACAATTGCCGAGGCAAATGCAATGCCACACATGCTGTTCTAAAATCCACCTAAACCTTTTAGAGTCCTCAATTCTCCAATGAACAGCAAAAGCACACAGGTCGCCACAATGGCCGGAATCCAAAAAAAGATGGCCTGAAATCCCACAAAACATCAATTGGTCCCTGTGCAATGAAACATACACTGAAAGAGACAGACCTAAAGGTACAATGGTGGAAAACATAGAGGAGACGAAGAGGAGTGGAAATCAATAGTTTCCTTAGACGAAAAGACAAGAATAAGACAACACTTTAAAAGCACATCAATACTTGAATAATCTGAGATGATTAGATTTAGATGTCAAAGGAGTGTGAAAATAAACTTGATAAAACATCGTAACAATCCCCATTCTCTAATTATAAGAGGATTTAATCATTCATGTCGCTAAAAACCTGTATGACTTGTGAAACACAAAAGAAGAGATTCTGACAACTGTGCAGGCTGCTCTTTTCCATGAAATAACAAATAAAAGAATGACAGAAAAGCATGGTCAACTTGTGCTCTATATTTGAATCCAAATGCTAGCTTTGAATGAGAAAAAAAGTTTATGTCATTATGAATTACTTTTGTGTTTTTTGTATGAATTTTTCTGTTCTAAAGTGAGCAGGCATAGAGAACTCAATGGCCTTTGCTGCAGAGCATAGCAGAGTTTTAATTAAATTTTTTGGGGGGTAAACTTTGGTGAAATGTTATGACTCACCATATTATTCTCTCCTTAGTTTGTTTTTCTAACCCTTTTCCAGTTTTTGTCTCTTAAAACCAGGAAAACACACACACACAGTGAAACACTAGAGAAATAAACAAAGGGCGAAAAAGAACCACAGCCTGTGTGCCATGTTAATTAAAGTTTACCAACATTATTGGAATCCTAATACATGGCATTTGGCAGTCACAGTGCTAAAACCCAATATTTGTTCAGAGTGAGAAAGCCCCGGTCATTAGGAAACCATAGAGCGTCTGCTAGGCTATTACAGGCCTTGATGTGGTCCACCACTGAAATGTTATTATAGCCATGCTATTATTATTACCTTTATAATCACATGCATATCGAGTACAACATTGCACTTCTCATTAAATCCTAATTTATGACACCTCCTGCGCTGATTAGTCGGGCATGATGGTCACACCGCTGAGGGCAAAGCAAGCGCTAATCTTAAGATTGACCCGAGGTCAGCCAGAAGTTTTGATTGATCGCTCAGCAGGCAAAACAGCTGTTGGCACTACAATTTTGAGACTTGTGTTTGTTAGCTTTGCACTTTATAGCAATGTTGTTAGGCATCTCTAAAATGAAATTTGATTTTAAAAACTGGAGATGAGAATCATAATAAATTGAGTGATTCTGGATCAAATTCCAATTAGACATTCCTGTTCCTTAAAGTGACGGTTCATCCAAAAATTTAAGTTCTGTCATTATTTACTTACCCTCATGTTGTTATAAACCTTTCTTTTTCTTCAGGGGAACAAAAAATAAGATATTTTGAAGAATGTTGCAACTGCTTTTATTCATACAATGAAAGTCAATAGGATTCAAAATAACACTGGACCTCACTGACCTCAATGGGGGGAAAAAAAGGGACATCAAAAAATATTTTGTGATCCAGAAAGAAAGTTATACGAGTTTGGAATGACATGAGGGTGAGTAAATAAATAACAGAATTTCAAATCGTGTTGCATGTGACCTTCATTGTTTGCTGTTATAAAACTAAAAAAGCTACATATTTATATTGTCATATAGGGCCAAAAAAAACTGTAAAAAAAAAAAAAAAATCACAGTTTCCACAAAAAAATGAAGCAGCACAACTGTTTTCAACATTAATAATTAGAAATGTTTCTTGAGAAGCAAATCAGCATATTAGAATTATGAAGGATCATGTGACACTGAAGACTGGAAAAATGTAGCATTGATCACAGAAATAAATTACATTGTACATATATATATATATATACACACATACATTAATGGACAGTATTTTTTCTTAATTTAAATAAATAAAGAATAAATAATAACAATTATTTTTGAGAATTTATAAAGCTAAGTTTGAAACTACATCCAAATATAATTAAAAAATAATTTACATCCTTTTTCAAGTTTTTATAATGAAGCATTTTCTGAATGAAAACTGAAGGCTTTACAATTATTCAGACATTGGAGCACCAACAACTAGTGAGCCAAAATCATTCCAATACTCTTCAAATACAGCCATTTGATTCTTCTCTAGCAGCACATTTTTTTCATCATTCAGAAACCACACGCCTATAGACCAGCACTGAGCTCATGAGTGTCTCTAAACACATGCATTCTTCATCAACAAATGCATTGTTCTTAAGACCTTGATGTACTGTTAAAACTTGTGATACTCAAACACTCAAGTGCAGTTATCTGTTTCTCTGCTGCAGTGGAATGACCATCAGCGCATCTCTAATGCATCTCCAAACAACTCCTAGCATTGTACAAACAGGTTTTTCCCCCTGAGCTAGCTATCATACATGCTACGGGCATCTGGCTAAAACTGCTCTTGTCTGTTCGCACAATAACAGGTATTAAGTTGATGTATGCTAACAAAAATTGATTTTAGAACAATTTCACAGAGTATGTTTGTCAATGTTTATTTTCAACACCATGAATTTCCCTGGAATTTTGCTTAGATCAGTTTTCAGGAATCAATGAAGTCTATATATTTAGTGTATCCGGCTATGCATTAGTTAATTTAGCTACTATACACAAGCGTGTAACCAGGTCTTGGGCTAAAAATAACACATTCAGCTTGGTGTCTCTGAAAAAGGTGTTACATTTATGTCTCTAATTTGCTGGTTTCTTCCTGAGCCTAGTTTAACCCCATGGGACAATGTTGGAACAAAAGCCACAGAACAGGTGCTCTCATAGACTGGAGTCACAGAGTGCCAGTGAAATCACAGTGTCTGTCGCCTATATATGACAACCAAAAAACTTTCCCACGTAAACAGTCCCACGCCTGCCAATAAGCAGTCCAACCAGGTGACCAAACATATTTTCCATTTGAAAGGCGGGCTTGGCTTTACAAAAAGAATTTTTTACATTTGAAAATATTTAATCATTTACAATAAGACTAGGATGAAATATACAGTCAATGTCACCATTTTGAGTACTTTTTGCCTTGCCTACTGTAGTTCATTTAAAGGGTCTTGTGATGTTGTTTTTTAACAAAGTACATACTATATGTACATTATTAAGTACAAAATATTATGTGTAATCTCTCCTTTATTAAGGTTTAAGGGGATTTCAGAGCAGTATGGCAATGCATTTGGCCCATTCACTTGTAGAAAACTGCTTGATTTGCCTTATAATTAGGGTTGGGTATCGTTCACATTTTAACCGGTACGGTACCAGTATCGGTACCTGAATTTTGGTACTTTACTCTCTGTGTAATTACAAAAACATATATTTCAGTGAAAAAATAAGTCCAAAAGTCTCAATTTCAACATTTTGAACAATAGGGCCCTACAACATTTTTTTTTTTCCCCCAGAAATTCTTGTTTTAATTTTTCTGAAAATCAAATGAAGGCATTAAACATTCATTTAAATCAAATTAAAATTAAACCCTTTTATTTTTTGGCAAACAAACTGAGGTTTACCGTTGACATTAATACATGGAAGAAATATTGTGTGAATATTCCTTTAAAACATTTTATAATAGGCTAATAATTGTATTATTTTTTTCTACAATTAAGTGATTAATCTGGTTGTAATATTTATTTTTTATCATTTAATTGTTTTCTTTAAATTTGATAGAAAATTGAATATTTAAAGATGTACATTATACTGTACAAAAGTAATACAAGAGTAATATATTTCTGTTACATGTTAAACCGTACTTTTATTTTGACAGGTTGCCATGAAGTTTCTGTGTGTATACAGTATGATGATGCTAGTTTTCTCAAACGGTAAAATTCTCGCGAAGTGACTCTCACACAGCAGCTCAAGATTAAGTTTTTGTGTTCATGCCGTCATATAGGCGGCTAAAGTAAACAGTCTCTCTGAGAGCAGCTCAGAAGAGAGGGGCGGGGTCAGCATAGCTCATTAACATTTAAAGGAAAATGACAAAAACTGCTTGATCTGAAAAGAGCTGTTTTTGACAGGGTAAAAAAATTTAACCAAACTGTTACAGACTTTTCGTTAAGACCCTAAAGAATCATATTAACTTGTAGAAAATGGGCATCCTATGACCCCTTTAAGTTTTTGTGTTCACGCCGTCATATAGTGAGACGCAGAGGCTGGAAATCACCACGACCGTCACGCGTGCTTCAGTATTTGTTTAGTGAACAAAACCGCGTTTCCGCCATTCATACATACAGAGGCAAGCGGAACATGCAGGATTCATATTTAAACCGTCTTTTTGCATTTTAATATTCACAGACACTAGTTCATATCGCGATTCGAATTAAGTGGCTACGGTGGCCGAGAAGTGCAAAACAAATCACAATTCTGAAAACAAAATAACAAATTACAAACGCAAATGCAAATCTAAAAAACAAAATAACAATTCAGAAAACACAACGACAAGTCCGAAAATAAATAACAAGTCAGAAAACACAACGACAAATCAGACAAACCGGAAGAGGTAGGTATAGTTTGAGACAGCGCCATTGGTTTGGGATTACTCACTGCTGAGTATTGTATGAATTGCGCTTACTATGGAATAAAAAATACGGTGTGTCTATTTACACTTAGTGCAAATAGCCTGCCTTGTTGGCAGTAATTCCGCTCTCCAACGTGTGATTGGGCTAGTCAACACTGTAAAAGGGGCTGTGAATAATCAGCTCCAGTGGCGCAGATGGTTAAGCGCGTGTCGTTGGCTTTTTGACGCGATCGACCCTGGTTCGATCCCGCCTTTTGCCAAACTTTTTTTTCTCCCTTTTCAAATCTCATATCACATGCCATCCCACACACAGGTGACTCTCACTGACTGCTCGCACCAACCGGAGGGGCTGAGGGGGAGGGGTCGTGTGACTCGTTATGCTCTTGGCTGCACACAACTGAGGGAGTCCTGCACTTTCCGTCTTTGACGACACGTAAAAAAACTGCGCATACCGCAGGAACGGTATAATGGAAAATATTAGTGGTTTAGAAACCGTGACTTTTCCAAACCGCGGTATACCTTGAAACAGGTTATCGTCCCATGCCTAGTGTTGACTAGCCCAATCACACGTTGCAGGGCAGAATTACTGTACATAGTCTCTGCCAACAAGGCAGGCTATTTGCACTAAGTGTAAATAGACACTCCGTATTTTTTATTCCCGGCAGACCTACTTTTGATTTATTTGTCCAAAATTGACTAATTCCGTGGCATTTCGCGCTATAGAGTAAATTAAGTTTTTATGAATGGACTCCGCGATCCCGTCCGCGTTTTCGCAGAAACCATTATGGCCCTAGAAATGTAACCACACTTCAGAACATTTCGGCTTGCCCTGTGTGTTGTTTGAATGAGGTCTCTCTTTCTCTCTCAGTAGCGTATGCGCCCAGATGCGTTCTCAGGTACCGAAATTTGGCACCGATTGATTTAATGTGAATCGGTACTCGGTAGTACCGACGCAATTCGGTCGGTACCCTTAAAAGTACCGAGTTCAGTACCCAACCCTACTTATAATTGTCTTGAATTGCCTTGATACTTGCCTTGATTACCATGATAATTATAAAAGACCTTTTTAGATGAGCTACAGTATGGCACACCGCAGGACGTAGCAACTTTCCAAAAGTGCTTCATGTCAATTACCAAGATCTACACAGCAAAATCAATTAAATACCTTCCCTCCCTGCATTCAGCCCAGAACTTTAAGAGAGCAGCAGTATGGAGCTTTTCACCCACACAGCGGCATGCCATGCACATAAAGCCTCTGCAGCTTCCACGACTGAGGGCCATCTCTGAGCCCTGTTGTGAAAAGGGAATTCGTGACTACAAGTGAGTGAGAGAGACAGACAGAGAGAGCAAGCGAAAGAAAGGTCTGGGCTGGCTGTCTTTTTTCAGCCCAGCACGTCAGTCCAGCGCTATTTCATACTGTCGATCCCCAGCCATTCCTGTCACCACATTCCGCCCCACACCACCCCATCAGTGTGTATCTTCACAAAGACAGCTATTGTCCCGCTGGTGATCGCCCACTGACCTGCTCTATCTGCACTGCACTGCAGGTCATCTCGGAGGGACACGCAAACAGCACAGTGAGGAGGAGTGCAGGGGTGTGAGAGGGATGGTGGGACAGAATGGAGAAGGGAGAGAGATAAGGGGAATGAACAGTAGATGAGCTTTCTGAGGTATAGCTGCATTTCTCAGATTAGCCTGTTTGGCCAAAGGATATAGAAGAAAACCATGTGCTTATCCATACTAGTCATCCAGCAACTAACTAGTGGATGCTTTATCTAGACTGGGTATAGCACTAGTGATGAATTTAGGATGAATTTAGACACACAACTTCTGAGAGAGGGTTTGAACATGTCACATTTTAACATGCATTACTTTCAACACCCGAAAACAGAGTATTAAATAATAATACATATCAAGACATTGACCGGTGAACTTCAAATCACCTGCTATAAATTAAATTCCCATTATTATACATAATCCAAAGGTATTCATTTTTTGTGATGTCTATGATACACTGGGAAAAAATTGGTGTAGAAATTGCCAGTAAATTTCACAAACAAATACAAAGAAATGCCAAGTAACACATTGAATTAAACATGAAAATTTGAAGTAGAAATTCTGAAATAGTATTTTCCTGTTAAATGTACTCCAATAATCTTTGGGTTTCTTACACATTCAAACAGAAAAGTTATAGATAGATATTTAATTACTGCATATCTTGAAGAGATGCAAATTTAGATCTGTAAAGTTAATCTGACATAATTGTAATAAAATCTTTAGCAATATTCAGTCCTAAACTAAACTAATTTAATTCATTCTAAATAGCATTTGAAACAATTCATATAGTTTCTAGTGTGTGTGTTTGTGTTTAGACAAAAAAAAGTATAATTTTATACAATATCAGGCATAACATTAAAGGGTCATGAAACCCCCTGTTTCAGCACTGGTTAGTTCTCACCACAGTTTTAAAAAAATGCTAAAAAAGTGGGTGTGGTGCGCTGCGAGCGGAGGGGGAAGAGGGGAGACAGACAACACACACAGCTTCGGGTTCAGACAGTTTCATTTCGCTCCCATCGAGTTAATAACACAAATAAATGCACAGCCATCTTTCCGTGACATCTGTATCGAAAACATACATGAATGTGCTGTTGCACCTCTGATAACTTTTTAAGGCTTATTCTGCGGCGATTATATAAGCCTTTTGACGGGTTGTGTCATGGAGCTGTAAAAACGGTTATACTCAATAAGTGAATGAATCGCGTTTGTGCCGTACTCTTATTAAAAAAGCAAAAACAAACACTCTCCTTCGATTCATGAACGTTTCTCTAAGATAATGTACGCAATCTCACAGTCTGAAACGTCTGTCATAGCAAATCAACACATGCTGTTGTGAATAATTGAGCGAAGCTTCTCATAGGATAAGAACACGCAGTCTCATGAATAATTTAATAGACACCGACGCATCATCGATGTACTATAGTCCATCGCCACGTCACAAATTGTGACGTCAACACGATGTAGACTTTAAACCTGGAAGATGAAAATAGTAGGGATGCACCGAATATTCGGCCGAAAATAGCAAAAAAATCTCTTTCAGTGTTCGGCCGAATAAGCGAAAAGGCCGAATAATATGAACCAAACAATGACGAACGCGATCAAAATAGAGGCACGCGCTAATGCAGCAAACATGTCAACAGTGTGAAAGTATTTAAAACTATCAGAGAAAGACGCATTCTTCTGCTCAGCAAGGCTGTCTTTATTTGTTCAGTAAAAAATACATGCCTGATTCAAGTCTCAAAAATGGCCAAAAAATATTATTT
>NW_015634251.1:212240-225506 GCF_001515625.1 Sinocyclocheilus rhinocerous
GGGTATGTGAAAAACCGTGTTCGGTATTCGGTGTTTCATTTTGTTCGGCTTTGGCCTAGAATTGTCATTTCGGTGCATCCCTAGAAAATTGCGCAAAAAAGCTTAAAATTAACCAGTTTTCTCCAATAGTTAAAATGATTGGATGCTAACATTGTCTTCTATGATGTGCAACACAAACACCTCTGCTAAAATCTCAGAAAAAGTAGTTTGGGGTTTCATGACCCTTTAAATTAATAATGAAAATACTGCACTTTGTTTTTTGGAAATAATTCAAATATGATGATTTGGCACTCAAGTGTAACATTTCTAATTATTATCAATGGTGATATCAGTTGCTTAATATTTTTTGTGCAAATCAATACTTTTTCCAAGATTCTTTGATGAATTGAAAGTTTTAAAAAACAGCATTTATTTGAAATAGAAATATTTTGTAAATGTCAGTTTTAATTATTTTTACTGACTATTCACTGTCAGTTTTAATGTTTAAAAGTTATAATGATTAATAAATGTATTCATTAAAAAAAGAAAATCTTACTGACTCCCAAACTTCTGAACTGTAGTGTATATTATACGGGATATTATACAGTTCTTGTAATCAAACTGACCGGTCACTCTACATTTGTAAACTACAAGAATACTGAACAACTCCTACCATCCTCAACACAAGACTATTCTCATCAATGTACTTTAAGAACAAAAGATCACAGAGCAAACATGGAGGCATACCTTGCTTGCTCTCTCTGCGAGAGAGCATTTATATAAGGCACTAAGCAGCCACACAGCCAATGGACTTTTGTCCTGCATTGATTGCCCACAGGGCTGGAACCTATCCCAAATGTCTATGACGAGAATCTACAAGTACATGCTCCGGGCCATGGCCTGAGTCAATCAGCAGCCATTATCCCATTCCCAATCCATTTTCTATATTGCTGAGTGCCCACAGCCCAGCTGTCTAAGGAGCAAACACGCAAAAGCCCAAGCTCACTGAACCAGTATTAACAGTGTCAGAACTAGATCACATCGAACGTGGAGCTGACACAACAGACGCATTTTAGCCCCTGCATGGAAACATTGCATGTTAAATGCATCATATTAAGAGCAGTGAAGGACTAAGCAAAGTTTGAAAAGGGAATAGAATTTTGCTAACTAGGATCCATCTACACTGCAGTCTGAAACTGTCATGCCAGGCATTCCTTTAAAAGTACTGAAACAATCAAAGCTTTCAAACAATAACCAATTATCCATTGAACTCTGTGACTCCAAAGAATTTGGAGATGTGAAAGATTGTGCCTTCAACTGATCAGTTACTTGGCGCTTACTCTCCACCACTGTGGCGTTGCAACATGTGGTGTAAATAATGTCCAATTCTTTTCTTCAAAGTGTTCTAGTGCTAATACACGCATACCAAAAAATACAAATCTCTCATGCTGGACATTTTCCTGTATATTAAAGGAATAATTCAACCACAATAAATATTCTGTCTTTATTATCTCACCCTCATGCTGTTTTAAATTCATATGCTGTTATTATTTTCTGTGGAACAATTTTTATGCATTTTTACACAGACCAAAACTGACAAGCTCAAAAAGGACAAAAACATTCAAAAAAATCACCAATAAACTATTATAAAATTGTATATGCAAGTGAAGCTTACCTTTAATTCTCAGTTGTGAATAAACTGTAAAAATGCAGTATCCTATTTAGAAGCCTTATTTACATAGTCAAAATTGTAAAAAGAAAATAAATAAATATAAATAAACATATAGTTATTTATTTAAAAAGAAGAAAAATGCTATCTTTGAGGATGAGCAATCAGTAAATAATAAATAATTATAATTATTTTTTAAATTACTAATAATTAAAATAACACATTTAGGCCTGTTTTTCATTCATATGGCTTCAGAATACTTGAAATATCATGCATAAGTCGTATGGAGCACTTTAATGGTGCACTTATGGTCTTTTTTGTCCTTTTTGGAGATTGACATACATAGTAGGGAACTTGATGATTCATTAGAAAATTCTACTTTTGTGTTTCACTGAACAAAAAAAAACAGCATACAAAAGGTTTTGAACAACATGACGTTAAGTAAATAGCCTAATTTTCATATTTGTGTGTAGTATTCCTCTTTCAATTTTAATTGTATCAGAAGCATACACATACCTGTTTAGTAATGAAGTAATCCTCAAGGTTGAGTCTCCATGCCATAATCATATGAATGGTGGACAGCACAGCTCCAGTGATCACAGCTGCTCTCATTCGCACCGGCAGCAGTGTGTAGATGATGTAGATGAAGAACACCGTCCACCATATCCCTTCAGATGCACTGGGTGGATCCACCATCAACAAGCCAAACACCTGCACCACCACTAACACCGCCATGACCAAATAGCTCACGATCCACATGTAGTCCTGGTGGAAGCCGTTTCTGTTACACACCACCATCAAAGCTAAGAACAGGCCCATGGCTACGGAGAGCACCGAGGCAAACGCCACATCTGGTGGACCTTGGACGCAGTGGAACACCAGCATAACCCCGCAAACCACAACCAGGACCCCCATGAGCATCGTAAGAGAGCTCTGGTTGAGCCTGAAGAAGTACCGTTGATATAGTCGCTCGAGCTTGGCCGACTTAAACTTCTTGGACTGAAAAACGTGAGCCAGACGCAACAAGCAAGTCAAAAAGCACCTGTCGGGACCCTTCCTCTCCTCTCCGCCGTCATCGGGGTCCTCGCCATCTTTCATTTGCCTCCTCTCAGAATCTTCAAACGCCAGGTTCACGGCTCTCAGACCCACATCACCCTTCCTGCCATAATGGTCTTCCTGCCAAACGCAGCGTGTGCTGAAGTTGCTGCTGGTGGCGCCCCCTGCTGCACGGGAGTAGTGTTGCGATGGGGGCTCCATAGACTCAGGGTCCCGTAGACAGCTCATGTAGCGTGGGTTGCACAGGGACGAGCCCCTTTTACGCCTTGACTTCCTGCCATTGCGCTCACCCCATGCCGTCGTATGGTTGTCCACTCTTGCAGATTTAAAGCCATTGACCCAAGACATTCTAAAAGCAAAAAGAAGGTCCATAAGAACAGAAAACCTGCTTAAAAATAAGTCAATAAACATATATTATTTTATTTATTTATTTTATTTGACATATCAGCATCAAAGTCTATATTCATGTCAAAAATAATAAAATATACACAATTAAACTTACTATAAAAACACACTATACAAAATATTTTCTTGAAAACTTCAGAAGCTCATTCTTAAAAACATAAAAGAGTTTCTAAAAATATAACTGACACTATAATTGTTGGCCATTCCACTTATTATCCAGTTTTTTAGACAATACTGAAGGAATTCCCATGCTTTTCCTTCTATATTCCTACATAACTGCAATTTATATTTGCCTACACAATTCCATGCATTTAAGCATGAACTTTAGATCAAAGGTTTTTAGAATCATGAGAAGCAAAGTCGGCCAACTGTGTTTAAACTTTTAACTGGTAGCGTATTTACACAGTGAAAGCTGCCAAGTTGTTTAGCGAGGTCAACTTACCTGTGTGGCTTCCCCTTTGTGTGGCGGCACTGCTCTTTTTAGCAAGGCACAGCATTTACTCTAGTGTAGAGAGCTAATATTACCAGCATTTTTCTGAGCACAGGGTTTGTCAAGTTCCACGACACCCACTTAAGCACAGGGTCAACAGAAAATCCTCGTATAGCGCCAAGATCTCTGCATCTCTCAGCCACCTGACTCTGCTGGTACAATACAAATAGAGCACATGCAGCATGAGTGAAGCGTAAAAATGAAAAAGGAACCAGACACAAACCTCTCTGAGATTATCTGTGTCTGTGATTACTGCTAATAGCTGTTGCTGAATTCACTGCTGACATTAATGTGTTTATTCATGTTTATGCCTCAATAGGTTAATAAAGAGTATTGATTTCAAGCTGTAATTAACCAGCTATTCTGCTTTCTCAGAAATGTTAGTTTACATGAGAGCAAATTAAAAGAGCTGAAAATAAAATAAGAGGAAATACTCTATAGCTAGAATTGACTGATGCTGAAAGCGTCCAATCAATCTCACAGTAAACCTACGAATGCACAAGGAAGAAAAATAGCATCACAAATACAAACGTTTGAAAAGACTTAGGTTAATCCGACTTTCCAAATGCCTAGGATTTGACTTTCAAAGCTAACCACATAAACGGTGTGTTTTAAGACAGGAACGTTTTCCCAAAATATAAACACAGGCCAGTTTCTAGCTTGCTGTCTGACAACAAAGGACTTTGTCATCTTAAGTCAAAGCGCTGTAATTCAGATTAAATTGTCCATGCTTCCACAAATTTGCTCAGATGAGTCACCACTTTACCTCATGTCAGCAGCATTAGTGACTTCAAACGATTTTTTTAAGGACTAACTGTCTGGAAATGAAATGAGATGTAACCAACTCAAATGTAACTTTGAAATACAGATTTTAACCACAATTACATCAAAAAAAAATTTGCATGCAATTAATCTAAAATTTTTTTTTTTTTTTTTCCCAATTACGCACACACACACAATTTATACATTGTCTTTCTAATTCATTAAAATGAACTAGTCAAAAATGTGTTAGTTCTGAAAAACCTAATAGACATGTTGACAGTTCCAAGATAAACACTTTCTCTAAAACATATTTTAGCCTACAGTCTTGCAGAAAAAAATAATAATTTGTGGAATAAAAACCATGTACATGTCAAAAATACATTTCAAAATTCAACTCCCCTTATATGCGTAAGCTTGAAAGGCAAAATGTGTATTATTGATCAAAATCAAACAAAGCTATCTAAATAAAGTTATGCTGGTCTGTGGGAAACACAGGCTGGTTTTTCCTTCATGGATCCCACTCTAGAGACAATGTGGCTTCACATTCGATTGCAAGCACTAATTTAACTTGGCAGGAAGATTCAACCATTCATTCAGTACTGACATGAGGAAAAAAAGTAAGGGATGATGAAACGTTTAACTTGCTGCAGTAAAACTACAAACAGTAATGTCTGACAGAAGAAAAAGCCTTTACTTTAACACCTCACACAAAAAAATTCATACAAAAACAGAGAGATATGAAAAATAAGTCAGTGTATCCCACTTAGAATGTGTCTATACCTCAAAAGCAATACCATGAGAGTCTACAAGCGTAACACTGAAAGACTAGACAATCTCATGACCTATCCAGTGCAATGGCATGATTTAGTCACACTACATTTAAATGCTGCCACATTTGCTAAACAAGTAATCACCATAAACAAACTCCGAAATGTAGAGAATGTGTCTGGTTTCTAGTGCAGTGCATTATAGAGCCCCTGCAGTAAGGTTACTGCAAGCTCAACATACCTGATCGCTTAGAGGCTGATCTTAAAAGACAAACGCAGCTACATATCCTTACTCTACTGTTAATTCGCTTTCATCAACGACTGCTGCAACTATAACATGTTGCCCGAGGTTCTTACGCCGCTGCTAACAAGCCCCACAACACAAAAATGCGAAACAAGCACACATTTCAAGAGTAAGCGAAAGCACATCCGTAGGGCAAGCAGCACTCACCGAAAGCCCCCATGAATCAGCAGCGCAACGTGCTTCAATCGCGAAATCACGGAGTGGATCTGTCGCTTGACCGAGAGCGTGTTTAACCGCGAGTGACTGACTGGGCGATGGTTACATTCTCGCGCACGCTGCTGATACAGTCACGTTCGTCTTCATGTTTCTTCACGCGCTGCTACTATCCACTGAAGTCTGGAGTCCCCCTAGAGGTGCAGCCTCTGTGTGTGTGTGTGTGTGTGGCTTTGGTGTTGCCTACATTGTGGGGAGCAAATGTCTCTCTCCACATATTGACAGTAAAACCAGGTACATTTTTGACGTTGTGGTGACCAGCCCAAATATCACGAGGGCAGGCTTAATAAACATGCTAAATAGAAATGAAAACGTAGAAATGAAAGAAAAGGTTTCGATGTGGGGGTAGGGATATTGTTAGACATAAGGTATTAGTTTAGTGTAAAAAGTATAACATTTAATGGAAAGTCCCCAATATGAAAAACAAGGGGTTGTACACTTGCAAGGTTGAATTGAACTGATTTACATCTAGATTTAGAAAAGTAGAGTTAAAATAAAAAAAATGAAAATTCAAAGAAAATATGTTATATTTGTATGACTGATTTTTAACAAGAAAAAAATGAAAGATGGCTTGACAAAATCTTGTTTGAAATTTTGAAAAAAAGATGTCCTGCAATTTACAAAAAGATATATTTATATGCATGTATGTAAGCTCATCACTAATGTAGCTTCTAAGCTTCTACATTTTCTACTGTATGTGTTTGTGCTAAAACAGGTGAGGGAATATCAAACATATAGGATGTTTCACACATTCCCCCTGCTGACACTAAAGATGTTTAACTGCTCTATGTTGTGTAAACACACACTACCAGCCACAGGTTTGGACACACTTGACTGACTTCATGGTTCTCATAAATAAATAAATAAATGTAAATAAATATATAAAATATTGTAGGATATAATTTTGTTTGTACCGGTATATGAATTCCTTCACAAATGTATAATTTTAAATAAAATATGAAATAATAAATATTCTTTCTTATGAAAGAAAAGCAGACAACAGGTGTTCAACATGTATAGATATTCATTTAATACTGTTTAAAAGTTGACTGGAGAAGCCAAGTGTATGCAGAGCTACAATAAAGGGTGGCTATGTTTATGAAGCTGAAATCGAAGTATTTTGGATTTGTTTAACAGTGTTCAGCTCACAACATAAAGTTCCATACTTCCATTTGTGTTGTTTATATTCTAAGGTTAAAAATAGTAAAAATAAAGAATGAGTAGGTGTGTCCCAACGGTTGACTGGTAGTGTATGTTTTTCATCAGAATAATTGCATGACAGTACATGACAAACAGTGTGGCTTCACTAACTTTTAAAGTGGTTGTTCTGGACAGTGTTTGCTTTCTCTTTTGCTTTTTGAAGCTCCATTGTGAGGCTTGCCTGAGGATTCTACGCTGATAAAAACAATATGTGCTTGTGCATGCGTATGTGTGTGTGTGACTGGTTAGTGGCCCCACTATGCAAATAAAGCTTTATTTGTTCTGCTTACAGAACACATAACCTTTGAGTGCAGTTTGGTCTCCTTGTCAGAGCTGTGACTAGTGTCCTCTGTGGTCGAGCTTTAGGGTTTTATCTGTTTTTACTGAGGCAGATTTCACACAGCAAATCCCATTTTCATGTTAACATGATTAATTTACAATCATAAGCTGATTTATTTAAATCAGGCTCATAAACAGACAATAGGAAAATCTAAACACATTAATTTTTCCCACCCTGGTTGGACAGAAAAGTGTACAGATTGCATGACCTTTTGCATTGACAGCAACCACGTGTTGAAAAATATATTTACTACCCTGGTTTTCATTTACAACACTGATTTTCATGATTTAAATGAAAACTACCACCTTTTGTGAGAGGGTCTGACCATCCCACAATCACATAAACACGTACCAGGCTTCCTACAATCATGGAAAAATGGAAATATCCAGGAAATACAGATTAGCCGGCCTGGGAAACATGCGATTATTATCTTTATATGGCATTTTTATAGTAAATATACCTTTCTTCTTATATTCAACGTTTAAATATTAAATTACAGTAGTCAACATCTGAAGTGGATCAAAAACGTTCATCAAAGTTGTCCTAAGACAAGAACGCATTTTGGTTTTAGGTTTTTTTTAGGACAACTTTGTTAAAAGGTTTTGATCCACTAGAGATGTTGACCAGTGTATAATAATGCTATTTAAGAATAGAATAGAATAGAATAGAATAGAATTTTGTGAGTGCAATCTATATAGGATAAGAATTCGTTGGTCAAAAGATGAGGGAAACTTGAAATATCTTTTTCCTCAATGTCCTATGACATTACAAGCACAAAATGATGAGACAGCTGATAATAATTAGAGACAAAGTCCAAAATGTGTAAAATTCGACACTAAACTATTATTCTAATACTCCACAACATAAGCAAACATATGACAAAAATCTCCCCCGCTGCATGTTTGAGTGCGCAAATACTCCAAACATAATGTCACTTTACATAAACACTTCCTCCCATAACAGTAAAGTGCCAACCACCCAGATCAATAATTGCTCACACAAACACACACTTTAACTTTCAAATAAACCTTTATCCCACTTTTACAACAAGAATGAAAATATGTTAGGATATGAACTTTGAGTTATTGGAGCTGGGCTTTGGCCTTCCACACCAACTCCCACACTAGTTTCCCTGCGCTTTATTTTCCTCGACTCCTCCTTCCAGCACATTTACCTTCTGCAAGCCACTGTTCTGACTCGGTTCTGTCTGAAGTTTTAATTTCCTGTCTTAAATCTTCAGCAGCCCCAAGCAAAGCATGAAATTGGAGGTCAGAGGAAAAACTACACTTGTCTTTCTACAGATTCTATCGATGACAAAACATCAGCTTTAAAACAGTCTTATTCCAGTGTTTTATGTGTATTTTGTCTCTGTTGCATGAGTAGTCTAGTTGACATTTAATGGATTTGTTCTACAATAACCACACTTCTTATCACATGCCTCCTCTCACCCAGTTGTGCTGCTATTAAATAGTCAATGCTTGTCTTTTAATGGTGATTTTTCCAATAATTAATGCCACACTGTGATGGCATACTACATGTTCATCCAACAATATTTAACATTTATAAAGATGATAAATCAGCATTCCATGGGGGCAATGCAGCAAAGGAAATTCCGTTTTATTTAGCAGATTTGATTATACATCATTATTAAATTTACCAGGAGACAAAACTTTTATAATAAAGTTATAGACTTATACCACATTGAATAATACATGGCATTTTAAAGTAGAAAATCTGAAATAGTAGAACTTCAATAATCTGCTTTATTTTCAACCTTGAATTTTTTTTTTTTTTTTTTTTTTTTTTGCAGTGTACTGCCATCTAGGGTTTATAAAAATGCAATAGCTTCCTTATTTAGATTACTACTGTAAATAGCCTATGACAAACTTCGGACTTGTCTAAATTCACTATATAATGATTATTTATAGTTTGCTCCACTCAAATTAAACGTAGTGTGTTTTATACATAAGTAGCATTTGATTCATTTAACCGATTCATTTGCTTCATGATTTGATTTAGTGTTTGCGAATTTGATTTGAGTTTTCCCACAAGTTTCATGAAGCCTTTCTTCGAGAAGCACAAGCAAATAAGAGTACAGAGTTTGAGGTTATTACTTATGCAAATAAATAAATAAATAAATGACATGGCTTTCAATTTAATTATAATAATTAATCTAAATTGATTTTATGTCATATTAATTGCACATTTGCAGTGTTTCAAAATGTTCGCCAGAGGGCAGCAATAACTAAAGTTTCCCTGGTGTTCATGGCGTCATGAAAAATCCGTTCTAGTTTACCCTGATTTCATTAAAAGAGCGTTTTCCTCACATAATACAGTATGTTCCAAATGTACACAATTCTCATCTATGATGTTTTAGGAACATGACATTCTGTGCATATTACATTATTACAAAAAATTTTTGTTTATTTGTCATACAAGTCCATCTGAAAATTGGTAAGAGGAATAGTGTGTATGTGTGTGAGAGAGACAGCTTGCAAAACTCCTTTGTCTGTTTGACATTGATATAACCTCCTTCAGAAGTCAATAGTTCAATCTAAAATCAGCACTGCAAGTCGTGTTCCTATCCAAAGTGCCAGATCAGTGAAAAACGAGAGGAGCTACAGTATCCTTGTGCCTGCACAACCAAAGATACTTACTCTATCTGTCACTGAAGCATCATGGGAAACAGACTGGAAGATGTAATACATTATTGCTCTTTGTTCTTTTGTAGCAAACATAACATGCAGAGACAACCACAGAGTGGCATGCTACACCATTAAACATTTTTCTAATTCGTGTATGATTATTCTGCATGCAGTTTTTATGATCTCATATTAATTGAGAGACTACATAAAATATTTGGCATTTTTAAAATGCATTTGACGCTGACAGGAAAAAGTTAAAATAAATGGTGACCAAAAATATACACTTAACTTTACACTTTACATGAATAGTCCACCAAAAAATAAAAAATGGCTAAAATAAATAAATTAATTAAAAATACTCACCCTCAGGCCGTACAAAATGTAAATTAGTTTCTATCTTAATCATTTGCTTGTAATGTTAAATTTAGAGAAATTTAACATTACATCACTTGCTCACCAATAGACCCTCTGCAGTGAATGGGTGCCGTCAGAATGAGAGTCCAAACAGCTGATAAAAACTTCACAATAATCCACAAGTAATCCACACGACTACAGTCCATCAGTTAACATCTTATCTTTTTTCTTAAACAAAAAGCTGCGTTTTTTTAAGGAACAATTCCATCCTTAAGATATTTTTGACTTCAAACTGCGGCTTTCAGATAATATCCACTAGCCATTATATAGTCCTATCCAAAATATTGCTTTCTCTAGTAAAAAATAAAAGTAAAAAATTGTCTGATTTAGAAGAGAAATATGCACAGACCAAGCGTCCTTTACAAGCAAAAACAGTACAAAATCGTTCTTAACCAATATGTCAGTGGGTAATGGACTGTTCTGATGAAGAAACAAACGTATCTACATATTGGATGGCCTGAAGAAATTGTCATTTTGGGTTAACTTTTCCTTTAATAATGTGTTAACAATAATGTGTTCCTATTTACGCTGCATTGTAAGTTGAACTGGATCAGCTCATATTAGATCGAACCATCTTTATCTCTATGAGTCCTAAAGGACAACATGAAAAGTGCTGTTCCATTATTTATGAGGAATAGGGTAATCTAATCCTTCCTTTCACCAGTGCATTGTGTTTGCTGTCAATGATGAATTCATACGAGTCCGATTCAAACTTATAACATTAAAAATGCAGGTTAGCTACCTATGGGTGTTTATTCGGAAAGAATGGATGCACGGCCATGTTGCTCGCAATGCAATAAACCAGAGTAAAAGTCGCAAGTGATGCTCAGACATGGTGTCTATGTAGGCCGCGTCCGCGTGGGTAAAGATACAGCCGAGCTGTTTAGTAGTGAAGTTTGGTGATTTTTATCACTAAAAATCCTTGTCTGTTAATCGATCTTTTTATCAGCATCCCCATCATCACACTTCTAGTTTTGTCCAGACACTGTCGTGTAGGCTACTACAAAGACATAACTGAGACAAATTCACCTGTTAGTGCCTCATCCATAAGCAGTGAGTGTTTAGAACGTGAACAGTGCTTTCTGTAATTAAGATCGTTCTACCTTCCACTGAGAAAGAACAGTCCAGTCGTTGCTTTTTGTGTATTGTTCACTGATAATTCCCAACTGTTTACCGTGTGTTTGCTCCCTTGAGAGACAGTAGAACAACACAGACACGTTATGCAACACCTGACTCAGTCCACATTATGTCTTTATTTAAGTTTATTTTAGTTTAGACAGCAGTTTCTCTTGATATTACTCTAAAGAGTATAATAAACATCTTTCCTGTTCAATTTCTATAGTTTGAGACCGCAGTATGAACAGATGTTTCTCTTTATACTGCTCTCCAGAGGTGTAAAGTATTGGAGTAAATGTAATTAGTTACTGTACTTGAGTATCTTTTTGGATACTTTGTAGTTGTACTGAGTATCAAAGATATTAGCAACTTTTACTCTCTACTTCACTACATTTTTGAATGAGTATCTGTACTCTTTACTCCACTACATTTGAAATGAGTGTTTTTTACTCAAGTATGGTTTTTAGGTACTCTTTACACCTCTGCTGCTCTCTCTCTCTTTCTCTCTCTCTATGTGTGTGTGTTATTTGAGACAGCAGCATGAATAGCATGTCCATTTTCTATTGCTCAAACCCATTTTTGGTTTGTTTATTTGTTCATTCATTCATTCTCATCATTTTAAATGGATTTACACATATGAAGGTTTTCCTCCCTGAGATCTTTGTGGTCTTATGGCTTTTACAATGACTAAGGAAAACAGTTGTCACAGCCCACAATTTCAAAAAAGTTTTAAACTCCAAACTCAAGCTCTTAAGAGGTTTCATACATAATGCATGCCAGAGGGCTCAACCCAGTGAGCAAGTCCATGGGACAGAATTTAGGGCAGAGCTTATAGGGCTGCCAACATCCTGCCAGAAATTTAGCCTTCTCTCTTTCCGTCTCTGCTCTGATAACATTGTGGATTTCAAGCCCCTATTCATGTTTTATTCACATGCACCACTCATATGGAACTCAAATTGATGGGCCCCCTCCTTGGCTCTCCATGCCTGACTGTTCAGAGCAACATGTCCTCATCTATTATGGATCTTAGATCTACTGGACAGTGGAAATTAAAAGTTATATGAGAACCACCATCTGCTATCCACTGCTTCTCATTATAGGTCACTGTTATCATTGGATAAATTTATATATTTGTTTATGTAGGTATGTGTTTTTTATGTTATATGTTTTATTTTATATAGGGTTAATTTTTATATAAACATATGCTTCATTATCCCTCCTTCTTTAAAATGAGTTTAAAATATTTAAGTATTTTTAATAATCATTACTGAATATTATATCAGTATTATATCAGAATCATTACTTATAAATTGTATCATTACATTGTTTGAAATTATTCAAAAAACAAAATTTTGTTTATTTTCACTTTTCAGATTTAATAATACAATTTTCCATATATTATTTTTATATTTCATTCATTCATTTATTTTTGTATTTATTGTCCAGGACAATAATGTGACTTTTTGTAACTGCAGTGCTTGTCTAAATCTTTTCCAAAACTGTGTGTGTGTGTGTGTGTTACAGTGTATTCCTGAGCTGTGTATTTGTGATTCCTCTGCTTTCTGAGTACTGCTTTGGAGCCACAGTTTGATCAGAACTGTTCTGCCATGCATTTCTAGGCTCAGCAGCACAGAGAGCATTTAAGACAGCACCGTCTCACTGCAATAGACCACACATGGGACATGTTCACATCTTTGACATAAACACAGAAAAAAGAGACACCTGACAGCCCAGCATTCTCTCCCAAACCACAGCACTGTCACTGGATCAGACCTGTTTTCCAGTAAAAAAATATGTGCAGAATTGTTAATGATAAAAATACTTTTAGCAAAACATTTTTTTTCCTATCCCACTGATTTTTCCTGCAACCCCCCTCCCCACCCCCCCACCCCAAAAAACACAATGT
>NW_015634251.1:225632-249270 GCF_001515625.1 Sinocyclocheilus rhinocerous
AAAAAACACAATGTACTGTATTATTATGAAGGAATATTCCATATTGATTTTTTACAGGTGTTTTACCTGTATTTTTAATTTTGCACTGCACTGCGTTGTCTTTTAGGGTTTTCAGAAATGTCCGTAAAGTTAATGCAAAACTAGCAGTACATTTTTTAATACAGTGTGTTTTATGTATAAATCTAACAAAATTGTGAAGTTGATGTTTCAAACAAGAAAAATCTGGGTTAGAAAAATAAACTTTATTCTTATGTACATTATGTGTATTGCAAAAAAAATGGTATTTCTAAATAAGAAAAATATTAAGAAAATTACTCTTTCACAGCTAAAGAGACATAATGGAGATTTAAATAAATAAGAAGGTTTATCTAAGATGTTTCAACATAACTTATGTAGGAGGATGAATAGACATACATTTCAGTTTTTGACATAAAGTATGAGTGAGTAGCAGGAGTCTTTAACAAGTGGTCTGGTCGGTCAATTATACGTATTTTTTATTTGTAAAAAAAAAAAAAAAAAGAGAGAAAATATATGTTAAACAAAAATACAACACTAAGCAAGCTAAATTTCCACTAAATGTCACATTGTCCCTTCTTCATTCAAAATATTTTTAAAAATTTAAGAATTGAGTATTAATATGTAAATGTAATGTACATGAATATGACTTTACATATCAAAAATGAAATTTTAATAGCTTTGCAATATGATCATTATATGATCTCTATTCACCAAGGGGTCCTTGGCTTTAAAAAGGTAGAAGACACTTGCAATAGAGCTTCAAAATTAATGTGTTCTTGGATATATTTGACTGGTTCATATCTGACTTTTAATTATAAACTTTAATATCTCGGAGAATCCAAAAATAAACAATGGCATAGATCTGATATATAACCTTCATATCATGAATGAACTCTGAGTCAGTGTGGTGCGAGAAAAATGAGAGAACACAGAGGCATAAAGGACTACGTGGGGTGAAAGAGAGAGAGAGGCAGAGAGAGAGAGAGAGAAGGGGAGGGAGCTGAGAAAGGAATAAGACAGAGAGAATATGAGATAGATACTGCCTAATGTGCAGGGGGAGGGGGAATAAGAGAGGGAACCGGAGTTTGATGCTACAGTACACTTCACTTGTGCTCTGGAGAGGGAGCGCACCATGACCAGCTAGCTGTGAGAGTGTGCACTCTCTCCACACCTCCAACTGAGTGAGTACAGCCACTTCTCTAACCTTTAGCACAACCAGAAATGCTTAAAGTGTGTGTTTAGTGGATGTTTCACAGACTTTGGGATGAATATTCAGTTTGGTTTAGCAGTGTGGTCTGAAAAAACTTTAAATATGAAATATTCAATGCAATAAAAACTAAATCTCACACAAGTGGATAAATAACAGCTTGTTTAGCAGAAATGAAGCAGCTTGACATGCCACTTATTGAGGCCAGAATGTTATTTTGACTCTGCTGAGGTTGTTACTCTTTCTCTCAGTCTCTCCATCCAAAGAAAATATGTTTGTTATGCAGAACATATTTTAGATTCACGTGGAATATGCATAGGTTTCTGTTTTATCGTGGTGTCTGTGGAGCTGTTGGCATACTTGCAGGCACTCATGGTGTTTCTTTTGTGTTGGGGGAAGGAGTGCATTCGGAACCGCTGGGCTTCCTGTGTGGGGTCAATTAAATACTGCATGAGACTAGAGCACTAAAAGCCTGTCCCGTGAGGAGAGGAGTGCTTAGTGTGTGTGTGTTTGTGTGTGTGTGTGCGTGTGCAGTGGAGCATCAACGCGCAAAGTCTTGATTAAATTTGATAAACCAGCAAAGTTTTTAAAGGTGACGACATTTCCTTTAATCAGTTTTATAGAAAATGATGCTTGTTTTTTATTTTTATTTAACAGGAAGCAGGAATAAAAGTTAGAATGAAGTGGCATGGAATAACCTTGCAGTGTTGTTTGGTACAGTATAGTACAATATGCAATATATTTTTGTATAATAGTTTCTGAAATCTGTAATTATCAGACAAATTATATATGTACTGAACATTTCTGTTTTTATTATTATGGGTTTATATGTATAGCAACAGTACAAAAACATAATTTTAACTAACAAGCATTGTACATAGAGATTATGTGAAACTCTGGCCTCCAGATAGATAAATAAAAATCCAGATAAATTTAAAAAAAAAATTATTTAATAATAAAATAGTAAATAAATAAAAATATTTAAAAATACACTTGTTAAACATATTATACATTTTTAAACCAGAAATTAAATTATCAGCTACAAAATGTTAAGAATGCTAAGTGATTTTGTTTTTTTATTTATTTATTTTTTATTTTACTTTGTTTTTTTTGTTTTTTTTTTAATCCAGCGCTTAATCATTGTTACTTTGTGACTTCAAATCATTATTTGTTTTTGAATTAGATAAAAATTAAATTTTTTTTGCATTCATGTTTAAAATCTTACGGAAATTCTTGATCTAACCCTCACCTTCCAAACTTCTCCAAAATCAAAAACTGAAGTCGGCTGCTTGCATTTACATTTTTTTCCCTTTTATATATATATATATATATATATATATACACACACACACACACATTATCTCACTTCATGCATCAATTCTTGATCTAACCCTCACCTTCCAAACTTCTCCAAAATCAAAAACTGAAGTCGGCTGCTTGCATTTACATTTTTTTCCCTTTTATATATATATATATATATATATATATATATACACACACACACACACACACACATTATATCACTTCATGCATCCCCAGTGAAACAAACTATAACTTTGCCATTGCTAGCACCCTGCTTTACTGTTTTTGCACTTATGAATGAACTCATTTAGCCTCATTTAATTACAGTACTTACAGTACTGTACTCTTATGCTTTACCGCTGTGCAATTCTAACACTCCCTTGAAATTTGGTAAGGGTGGACTATATAGACTACTACAGCATCTGCTAAATGAATAAATGTAAATGTAAGCATGGATATTGTAGATCAATTTGCCTTTTATTTCATTTTTTATTTTATTTGTCTTTCTTGCCGTCTTGATATAGTTGCTCAGTCATGCCATTTGATCAGTAGGGGTCAATGCCATGGCGCTGCTATACTGTGTGTTGTGTGGCCAAAGTACATCTATAACTCTCATATGCTTCTGTCATCTCATTTTGGTGACTTGCGTCATTCTGGTGTCCATATTCCACTTTCACTGCTTGTGGTTGAAATACAAGATGCCGTTTCTATTTTTATCACCTTGCGCAGATATCAGCGGGAACTCATCTTTGATAGGAATTGTGTCTTTGGTACAATAACAAGGCGTGTGGGAATTCAGGATATACTGTGTAATTAAAAGAGACTGAGTTAGATAAGCAGTGAGCTCTTATTTAAAAAAAGAAAGAAAGATGAAACTTTGCAAGATAACATGAGGACAGGAAGTTCTCACCCGGATAGGATGAGGTATCAGTCTATTTACTGCTGGTATTGATTTATGCTGTTGTAGTAATCTAGAAACGAGAGGTTACCGAATTTAAGTCCTCTCTGGAACTGGTTTTCATAAAGTATGATCAACCACACGTGAAGTCATTTCAGCTGCTATAGTGAACTAAACATTTAGTGAGCTTACAGGGCTAGTTCACCCCCAGTTGTTCCTAACCTGTAAAGAAGATATTTTGAAGAATGTTTGTAACCAAACAGCTGACGATGGCCATTGACTTCCATAGTATGGAAAAAATTCAATGGGTACCATCAGCTGTTTGGTTACCAAAAATATCTTCTTTTGTGTTCAGCATAAAAAAAGAAACTCAAACAGGTTTGGAAAAAAACTTGAACTAAGTATAGTCAAAATATATAATACTTAATATGTGAATTTTGTCGAGGATATTTGCATACAGTAGCAGAGTTTAGCCCCTGTGAGGGCTTCTACCTTACCCAGCCCACCCTTCTGTTCCTCATGGGTCATCACTCTACATCCAGGCAGCTTTCTGTATGCACCCAGCAGAAGAAAAGCAAGTACGGTGGAAGAAAAGCTATATTTAGATCAACAGCACACACACACAAAAAAAAAAAAAAACATGTACCGTCTTTCTCCATTGCTTAGGCAGAGATGGAGTGACATCCTCACTTTCTGTCCCTCCACTCACCCTTATGATTTTCTTCACCTCAAGCTCTATCGCTTTTTTCCTCTCACTTTTTTCTCCCTCTAGCTGTTCTCTTGTTCTGGCAATACCTGATTTACTTCTGATATCTATAAGCTGTTTTTACTATAGATGGAACTTAAGTATATGCAAATAATGATATAAACCAGTATTATTTCAGGATAGGATTGATATACTATTATACTTTTTGTTTATATATTACATTTTATTTAATATTTAAATTATACGTTTTAGTCATTTTGTTTTGTCTTTGGATTTTTTTATTAGATTTGTTTAGTTTTTCTAACGTTATGGTTTTTAGTTTAGTTTTAATTGTTTTAGTAGGTTAAAATAAATGCAAATTAGAAATGTTTCCCTCGCAACAGCTGAAATAAAATAAGTTTATATTTTATTTCAAGTAATGAAAAATTTTGTTTCTAAGTTTAGTTTTAGTTAACATGAACCTAATTATCATATTGGCCAGAGTTTAAATCGGTGCATCCCTAAAGGTCACCAAAAGTCTGAAACCTGAAAATGGCTCGGTTATAAATTTTTCTAATTAAGTAACTTTTTCCCCCATTATAAATGATAAAACGTAATATTTCCTAATTTTTTAGTGTCAGACCTGCGTGAACCTGAGTGAACAATAGACACAACTATTATTTGTTATATCATAATGCTCCTGTATTTTACATTTTTCAAAATCATAAAAAAATCCTAACTGTAAATATCTTATTTAGTTATTATTTACTGCTCTATATAGTAATTATTTTTAAACCCTAGATTTTCAATACGGTCTCAAACTATAGGATTCCAATGTACTTCTATTAAATAATTCTATTACGTTCCCATTATAATAGCTGCCCACTGCTCCGGGTGTGTGTGTTTGTTCACTACTCACTGTGGTTGCCTTTTTAATGGGTGAAATGCAGAACACAAATTCTGAGTATGGGACACATGTCACATTCTTTCCTTTCCTTAAAATTATAAGAGCTGAGGTATGCGAGTGGCCTTGTGTTTGTTTTCAAGCTCACCCACTTGCAAGCATGTGTATAAAGTGTATAAAAGAAAGCACAGCAGTAACATAGCCTCAAGATACGCAGCTCTAAAAGCCACAGCTGACAAAGTTGAATTAAGAAAGAGCACAAGCTTCCAGTAGCTATAATGGAGTCCAGAAAGAGGTCCAACCAACCTGGGGCAGCCTCAGGCCTCTGTTAGCCTGCTGATTTAATACAACCTGAAGAGGAAAAGGGTCCGTTTTCATGATTCATTTTCAGTGGTACCGCCCCATTATGACTGTGTGTGCAAGCCGACTCACCTTGTGTTCGTGTGGTGTTCTGCATCATGCTATTGTCAGGACAGTAACGCTGCTGTGAAGGCATCCATCCCCGACCTCATTGGGAGGAACAGATTTACTCTCAGTGGGATCAGGCCTGGAGAGATTAGCAGACAGAGAGAGGTTATCGAGATCAAGACTCCCAGGGAGTTTGTGTGAAAATCTTACAGTGCTGTAAGGGATACAAAACAATGTAATAGTAAAGGACCGGTAAATCCTTTTAGTGCCATAACAAAAGCAATCCTGCGTGAATTCGGTAACCAATAGAATAAACCGAAACGGTGTTATGAATCATAACAATTTATGATGCCATGAGATACGAACGGTAGTACAATAAACGAAGTGAACACTGAGTAACTTAGATTTTGATTGTTACATTGTGTATTATATTTAACACACAAAATAGTTCCAAACAAATTTAAAGCAGAATCGCCTGCATGCTGCGAATATCCAAACAACAGCACACAATAGCGGCGTTCTGTAGTTTCAGTGATTCAATGATTCATTCGTAAAGAAAGTCACTTGTGTCCTTGCTAAATGAATCAATGTGCTGAACGAATCAGTTGACTGAATGATTCAAAGATTCACTCATAAAGAAAGTCACTTGTTGCCGCTTACTTGCTCTATAAAATCTATGGTTAGTGTTGCAGCACCATGGGTAGTTTTAGGTTATCATGGTTTAACTATAATAACCTTTTTGTAGTAAAACCATGGTTCATTTTTGTAAGGGAATTGGAAAAAAAAAATCAAACCTGAGCCATTGTATTTGAGTGGTCTCTGCTTTTTTTTTACAATAATTTATTGATGCTGGGGTCAAAACACTGATTGCTCTTTTTAAGTGTAGTATCAACCATTTACATTGGATTTAGAAAACACTTAATTTACTTTTAATTCACTGTTCCCCATTATAGGGCACCAAATGCATTAGTGCAAATGGTTTCCCAGCTGTTTCTCATCAGGCAGATGTGTTTGTTTGCATTGTTAATTCATGCACAAGTGAGCTTTCAGTGTCTGGTCCTGATTTAACATTTGCATTAGCTTTTGGAGTCTTCTGCTGGTGTCGGAGTCTTCTGCTCATTGAAACAAGCAGGAAATGAAATTATTAGAGCATCCAGGGAAATACTACGGTACATTAGTGCAGTAATCAGATTAATTCACAAAAGGTTTTGCAATTAATTAAGTCATTTAACAATGGTGAAGCAAAGTGTCAGTGCATTTAAAAACTATGATCACTGATCGGTGCACAGACTGTTTGGCATATTCAAATAGCTTGTTTAGTAAACATAAAAAAAAACAAAAAATAACCAATACTATAAGAATCCAGTTAGACAGACTTACAGATTAGTTATAGTGATTTTTTTTTTCTTGAATGTACATCATATATAATATTTGCATGTTAAGAAGGTTACATAGCCTACTGAATGTATTTGTATGTAAATAAGATTTGCATATTTAAATTCACTTGGACTACTTTTTCCTGGAGAAATGAGAAGGGGCTTTTAAAACTGACCAGCATAAATGAGTTGATAGCTATAAATGTGAGGTCCAAAATAAATATCCATGATGCAATTGTTGATCGCTGGATATTTTAAATAAAATTAAAATAATTAAATAATTTAAGTATCATTGGCATACAGAATGGTTAAAATATTTTCTTTTATATTTTTAAATATAGCTTTTTTTATATTGATTATTGTATCCAAATATAATTGATACCAAATATATGGGCAGATATAAAAGATAAATCAACAAAACTGTCTTTAACAATTCACATTTGTGACTGGACCACAAAACCAGTCATAAGAAGCACGGGTATATTTGTAGCAATAGCCAACAATACATATGGGTCAAAATTATCGATTTTTTATCGATTTGACCCTTATGACTTCTCTCTCTCTCACTGATTTTCTCCCGCGCGCTCCCTCTCTATTACATTTTCACTCCATGTGATTCTGTAATCAATCAGCGCTGCTTTGGTGGAGTGAATGAATTTTGCATACATTCTGCCTGTGTCATAGTCTATTAATATCCTCGTGTAAGCCTTTTTTATGAATAAATTATTCTCAGTCGAGATGCACGTCTTAGCTTTTCGACCAGCAGACTCATCAAATGCATTCAGCTGCATTGATTGTTTGATTGACAATGTGTATTACCTGACTAAGATTGTTAATATCTCTCACTTTCTCATATCTTTCTGTATGTGAGTAGCCTATGGTTTCAAATAGTATTGCAAGTTGTTGATATGTCATCTGTGTTAGGGGGGAAAAGGCATATGGATTTGTTGTGTTGCAATAGCCAGAAAAGGCAGAAATGTTTATTTTAGTGGTTGGAGTAATTTTTTATAACCAGCAAACCATGGTCAGAATTTAACCGGTTTTAGGTAAAAATGCCACTGAAAAGTCACACACACACACACAATGCACAGATATTTATAAAAATGTATATGTTTATATTCAAGAGTGTAATGAACTAAGTATATTTACATACATTCAGGCCTATATATTTATGTACATTCAAATTCATCTGTTTTTGATTTTATCAATTCATAATTGTATTTCAGGATAGTTATATAGGTCTTTATAGGTTTTGGACACTATTCAGTTGACATAGATAGATAACATTTTTTTTTTTTTAAAGCTATTATAAGGGCAAAAATATTATTATTATTATTTATATTATATTATATTATATTGTATTAAAAACTACCCTTATAAAGGTAAAAATCCTTTTGAAAATCAATTCCAGGGGCAAAAAAGCTATCTTTGATTTTAAAAAATAATAATAATGAAAAAAAAATAATAATAATATATATATATATATATATATATAACTGCAGCCAGTATAGTTCAACCTTATTTCAGATACTGATTACTGATATAATATAATGCAAAATTTGCACCGCTGCATGTGTTTATTTTGTATTCTATCTATGCATGTTGCATGTTGTTGATTTCTATGAACTCTGATCCCTGTCCTTGTCAGGACAAGTTTTGCCGTGGCGAGCATCAAATCCATGCTGCTCTATATCGGAGACTGGGAATCAGATTCTGACAATATGAATGAAAATAGGGCACAAAACTGTGAAATATAGGAGAATGAATGACTGTTATCTAACAAGCCTTGTGGGAGGTTCATTGATTTTGAACGCCCCCTGTTGGCTGTGTGCTGCTATTGCACAACAAATTGTGACTCACAATTCTGAATTTATATCTCAGGTTTCTGACATTTTTCTCATTGTGAGAACATTCAAATTCAGATGGTCAAATTCTTGCTTCCATTTGAAGCTCAAGATGGATCATTCTTAAATCATTCTGGAGAACATCAGGTTTTACACAAACTTGCAGAGTTCATGCAGCTCTAATGCTGCTGTCATTAAAGCAAAAGGAAGATAAACAGAATACTAAGACTGAAATTCTATTAAAAAAGCTATTAAATCTTTATTTAAGCTACATACCGTAAACATTCTATGCAGCCTTTTCTGGGAATGTCTGATGGTTCAAATGTGTGTTGTAAGTGGAATATGGGGTGAGGTGTTGTGGAAACACTCTTAGCGGATGAGGTTGCGATGCATTGTGTCTTTTAAAGGATTACATTACTCTATCGATCCAGGTACTGAGCGATGAATTGCTTAGTCTGTCGGGTCATCTGAAAACGACTCCAAGTTAATGCACACTGCATGTACGAATTACGAAACACCAAATGTGTGTCACAGCCTTGCAGGTAGTGATGTTTATGTGGGCGACCCCTGCATCACTATTACCTCCTATTGATAAAAGTGGGCAAAAAATTTTTTTGATATAGTGTGTTGTTGTACTTCAAAGCCCTACTCTATCTTTCTTTTCATTTATTTCTAAGCCGAACACATGAAAGAGATGAACACGGTGTAGATCATCCAAGAGTTGGTTCAGGACAGCTCGGTGATGGAGATGCCTCCCATAGCAGGGCTGGCTTTTAATTAACACGTTCATTTAGACGAGAGATATATTTTAATCGCACATAAGAATCTTATCTTAGCCGGCGTCTGCATAATTATGCTTTATCTCTTTCGACGGTAGGTGTCGCAGACATCTGCGCCCTACGGCTGCATTTGATATTTAAATCATATTCTCACTGTGGTCTGGATTTTGGAGGGGAAAAAGACAGAGAGAAAGGCTAGTCTGGAGGGTAGATCAGAGGGATGCAGGAGATGGTAGAGGAAAGGTTTTTGCAATGCTTGTTTATGGTTAGTAGGTCTTTTGTTATCGGTGCATTTGGTTATTTAGTTTTCAGTTTTAATGCTTTATTGGCATGAAAAATATTTCTATATTCATATTGCCAAAGCATTTGCAGCAATTGCTGTGTGCAGTTAAAACGGTGCAAAATGAGAATAGTGCAAAACAACAGAGAAACGAAAAACATTAGGTCTCATTCAAAAAGTTCTGGCTAACACGTGTACCTTCATGAATCTGATTTTAACCTTAAATAGTTCACCCAAAAATGAACATTTGCTGAACATTTGCTCACCCTCAAGCCATCTAAGATGCAGAGGAGTTTGTTCCTTCAACAGAATGGATTTGGAGAAATTTAGCACTACATCACTTGCTCAGCAATAAATCCTCTGCAGTGAATGGGTGCCGTCAGAATGAAAGTCCAAACAGCTGATAAAAACATCACAATAATCCACAAGTAATCCTCACAACCACAGTCCATCAATTAACATACTGTGAAGTGAAAGCTGCATGTTTCTAATAAACAAATTGAACATTAACAGGTTTTTTCAAACCGTTGCTTCTGGCTCAGCAACCTTGAAAAATGCCAAGTGCGCCATCCTCAAAACTAGTTCAAACACAATAAATACTTTTAATACAGACCCAGATAACAGACATCTCATTAGCCAGCTGTTCATATGTGTATATACCTCCGTATGATTTTGTGAATCATGATATGTTCATGAAAATGATTGTATGCAGATTTCAAGCAGAAATGTGTTGCTTAGTGAATGAGACCCACTGTAATTGACAAAGAAGGGCATTAAACATACCAATGGATAAAAGTAATTATAATGAAAAAGTCAAAGACCACCTCTCACATTGGACTCTTGTCCTTTTTGCAGAGTTCTGCTGATTCCTACACGAGTAGACCATCGGATTCCGACCTGTCCCTGGAGGAGGACAAGGAGGCGTCTCGGCGTGAGGCCGAGCGCCAGGCCCTGCTCCAGCTCGAGAGAGCCAAGGTTCATCTTCTCAAATGGATATTACCTCACCTCTTAACATAATGTTGACTGTTTTCTTTGTTTTCTTGTAGACCAAACCTGTGGCATTTGCAGTGAGAACCAATGTCAGCTACTGCGGGGCTCTCGATGAAGACTGTCCGGTTCAGGGTGCTGCCATCAACTTTGAAACCAAAGATTTTCTACACATAAAAGAGGTGGAAAGCAACCAATGAACTGAAGTTAACAGTTAGCTTATGTTTCACTGTGATATTTTTGAGCACATTGTCTCCTATCCTACAGAAGTATAATAATGACTGGTGGATCGGGAGGCTGGTGAAGGAGGGGGCAGATATTGCCTTCATCCCCAGCCCTGTTAAACTGGAGGCCATGCGGATCAAGCAGGAACAGAAAACAGCTCAGAGGTCCACAGTTGCATCTCATCATATCTATGTAGTTGTTATTCAGTACTGTGTAAATTAGCATTTAAAGGAATAGTTCGCCCAAAAATGAAAATTTGCAGAAAATGTACTCACCCTCAGTCCATTCAAGATGTAGATTAGTTTGTTTCTTAATCAGAAAAGATTTGGAGAAATTTAGCATTACTTGCACACCAACAGATCCTCTGCAGTGAATGGGTGCCGTCAGAATGAGAGTCCAAACAGCTGATAAAAACATCACAGTAATCCACAAGTAGTCCTCACGACTCCAGTCCTTCAATTAACATACTGTGAAGTGAAAAATTGCATGTTTGTAAGAAACAAATCAATCATTAAGATGTTTTTAACTTCAAACTCTTGCTTCTATATAAAATACCAGTCCATAATCCATAATAATGCTCCAGTGAAAAGTCTGTCAACTGTTGCCCTCTCACATCAAAATACACAAACTTATTTGTTTAGAACTATTTTTCACTAGTAAATGGTGCTTGATCTGTGCATATTTCTCTCCTGATTCAGACAAGGTGACTTTTTCACTGGAGAACGAATAATTTTAGATAGAGGACTTAGGTATTAGGTACCTCTAGTTATAGATAGAGGTATTTTTTTCACATACTGTTTTTTTTGCCTACTATATAGTAGGGAAGTATGCATATTCAAATAATTGAATTATTGTGTTTGAACAAATCATTTGAATGGCTTTTAAAGAGTCACTTGTTGTCACCACCGACTGGCTTAGCTAACTACCTACAGAAAGAATCAATAAAAATCCCCACTACTAATATGCAACAATACAGTTGGTTTGGAATGCACAAAGACAAGCAGACTGATATAAATAAAGTGAAGATTATTAGTTATCATTTTTGGTGAACTACCGTAAGTGAGAAATAAACAATCTTACCTTCAGTTGCTGTGATTTGCCATTGCACTTGCTATTTATAAGAAATCCCAGCACATAAGTTCAGCATGGGATTTTAGTTTAAAGTATGATATCAGCATCCTGTAATTTCTAAAGTGTTTGTGTTGGTAACAGGAAAATGGGTGGAAATGCTTCATCTGGTGGCTGGAGGTCTACTCCTCCTTCTGCAGGTGAGAGGTATTTAAATACTCTCACACATTCCTGTCTTACTGTATCGCTAGTAATGTTGAGCCACTACCATTCCTCTGCATTTCCCTTCAGGGTATATGCTAATTTTATATGTCAAGATTTACATAATATGTCAGTATAAAATAGTTTTACCATTATGAACACAAACAACCTGTTTAGATTTTCTTAAACACATTTCTCTTATTTTAAACAAGCCAAACAGAAGCAGAAGCAGGTAGGTGGTTAAAGTTGCTTCCTTGCTTCCATAATGCAACACAGTCCTTCAAAAAGTGCTATTAAATATTCACAGTTTGTGTCTGGCCTCTCAGACAATTCTCTGTGAGAGATTTTAATGCTGTGTTATTGAAAATGCATCCCTTTAGGCTACTCATTAGATGTTGAGAAATGTTAGTTAAGGTTCATAGCTTGTGAGACATAACAATGTGTGTGTGTGTGTTCCATCCATCCTGTTGTTCTGGTTGGCCCCTCGCTGAAAGGCTATGAGGTAAACGATATTAAATTTGATCATCATGGCAGTTAAAAGACAGGCCAGTTGTTCTATGTATGCAGGGTCCAAAATTGACAACCACCAAGCAAGTAAAAGTTGAGTTTGAGGAGTAAATACAACTCTATTAGAAATTGTTCACTGAATCAAATCAAGAACATGCAAACCATTTACTAAAGAAAACATCACTCACTCATGTGACTTTTGTGCCTTTTAACTAGCACCTCTGTGGAAAATTTACCAACAGAAATTTGCCTGAAGGCTTTTTTTCTCCAGAACTCAATGTGACAACATATATATTAAGCTACCAAAATGAAACTAACAAGCAGGTGACCCTGATTTCACCAAGTACAACATGTTCCTGGATCAACATCCTTGTTTAGGGGTAGGGATTGGGTTTAGTCTATATTTTTGGATAGTAATGTTGATCCAGGATCAACAAAAGATGTTGATCCAGGAAGATGTCTTACTTGGCAAAATCACAGCGACCCTAACAAGCATGTTGTTTTATTATTATTTATATAATATTATAGCATTTATTAAAACGTTCAGTTTTAGTAATTTTCAATTACATTACGTTAAGTTATTAGTGTAATATTTGTATTTTATTTTATTTTATTTAAAGTTTCTTTCAATTACTGAAAATGATTTAATAGTTTTAGTTTTAAATAGTGCTGTCAAACGATTAAGTGTGATTAATCGCATCCAAAATAAAAGTTTTTGTTTACATAATATATATTTATATAATTATATTTATCATAATTATATTTAATAAAATAATGCACAATACAGTTTCATGGCCTATGAAAAGTAATTACAGTCTGTAAATTCTCATAATTCACTCACTATGGGCAGGCATGGCAAAAAGCTCATTTTGGATCCTGTTGTATGTATATGACTGCTCAGGCAGTTTTGGTGTGCGAGAGGATTCACGAACGTGAAATATTTAAGTCCAGCTGTGGCACGGTGCTCTGGACACATTTGTCAGTCAGCTCTTTAACAGAGACACCAGGGACCTGCTTCCCCTGCTGACTCTCTACCCTCTATTTCTGGAGTCATTCATTTTTCACCCCTGTGTCTAAATAAAACCACATCACCTCATCCAAACCATATTAGCCTTATACACGACTCTTCTTCCGAATCCCCTGCTTAGGATAGGACTCCTTATTTTCCCCCTACGATCCTTAGACAACAAAATCACTGGGTGGATGTTAACACTATTAATAGCTCAGGACCTAAACTACCTCAGATTGACAGGTTAATTACATATGAAACGTTTCTGGTTGAATGTAGAATGAACGTTTTCTCGCAATCTTCTGATGCAGGTGACTGATATGATGCAGAAAGCCTTGTTTGACTTCCTGAAACACAGATTTGATGGGAGGTGAGTGCAGAAACTGCTTGTTTCACTGGTTTAGAGCTTAAAAGTGAAAGCGTTAGTCTTAAAGGAACAGTTCACCCAAAAATGTGCATTTGTAAAAATGGAAATAAATCATTTATCTACCTTTTTTCTTCTGTAAAGTATCATAAAAGTGGTCCATACTTCTTGTGTGCTATGTTTTTTTTGTGTGTGGTGTGGTTTCATGGCAGGATTTCTATCACACGGGTGACTGCAGATCTGTCTCTGGCCAAGAGGTCTGTACTGAACAAGAAAGCTATCATGGAGAGGTCAAACACACGTTCCAGTCTGGGTGAGTGACAACATACAAGGGTAAAGCTAAATAGTACATTAATATAAAATGTGAAGTATTTTTTTATGAAGGACCTAATACGGCATCATTTGTTGTCTCATTATTAATGTGGCTCGTGTTATCGTGCCTGTCTCTCTCTCTCTCAGCCGAGGTGCAGAGTGAGATTGAGAGAATATTTGAACTGGCTAAAAGCCTGCAGTTGGTGGTCTTGGATGCAGATACTATCAACCACCCCACACAGCTTCTCAAGACCTCCCTCGCCCCCATCATTGTCTACGTCAAAGTGTCCTCTCCAAAGGTACAACCATATTTAACCAGTCAATAAATCACTTATTCTTAAAAAGCTATAAATGGGTGTTTCTCCAGTTACAGATTTATATTAAAACTAACTTCACTTGTATAAAGGTCACATTACTGTAAAACGGCCTGGGAAACCCTTTAAAATGTATTTTTTTATGTAGTTTTATGTATTTTATTCTTTTACTCCTGTCCCAGACTATGACTTTTCATCTAATATAGAAATCCATTATCAATTATTATGAAACTATGATCACCAAACACTAGTAAATTAAACAAATTATTATTAGAAAATTGTTTATATAATTTTAGACCTATTTTGTCCCTCTATCATTTCCACCACAATGATTATTTAAATATTCTTCAAATATTAGTCTAAAAATATTATTAAAGTGTTTTAGCATGACCAATGTGTGTTTAAAATCAGAGAAAGCAAAATACATTATTACAGTTGTGGTGGAAATGACATTTGCTGGTTCAGAAAAATGAGTTTTTCTGTGATGCATGTACAGTATATCTACTCTTGAACACTGATGATAGACTAATTAAAGAGATAGTTCTCTCATTAATTACTCACCCTCATGTCATTCCAAACCTGTAAGACCTTCATCACAAATGTGACCCTGGACCACAAAACCAGTCATAAGGGTCCATGGAGAGGTCAAACACACGTTCCAGTCTGGGTGAGTGACAACATACAAGGGTAAAGCTAAATAGTACATTAATATAAAATGTGAAGTATTTTTTTATGAAGGACCTAATACGGCATCATTTGTTGTCTCATTATTAATGTGGCTCGTGTTATCGTGCCTGTCTCTCTCTCTCTCAGCCGAGGTGCAGAGTGAGATTGAGAGAATATTTGAACTGGCTAAAAGCCTGCAGTTGGTGGTCTTGGATGCAGATACTATCAACCACCCCACACAGCTTCTCAAGACCTCCCTCGCCCCCATCATTGTCTACGTCAAAGTGTCCTCTCCAAAGGTACAACCATATTTAACCAGTCAATAAATCACTTATTCTTAAAAAGCTATAAATGGGTGTTTCTCCAGTTACAGATTTATATTAAAACTAACTTCACTTGTATAAAGGTCACATTACTGTAAAACGGCCTGGGAAAGGTAACTACCACATTCAAGGCCCAGAAAGGTAGTAAGGACATCGATAAAATGTGACATTTATGAAGCTACAAGAATACTTTTTGTGTGCAAAGAAAACAAATACTTTATTCAACAATTTCTTCTCTTCTGTGTCTTCGACACACATTCACGACAGCAACACAACGCATGGTCGTGGTACTTTTGTGAATGCGTGCTGAAGACTGATACGGAAGAGAAGAAATTGATGAATAAAGCCGTTATTTTTGTTTTCTTTGCGCACAAAAAGTATTCTCATAGCTTCATAAAATTATGGTTGAACCACTGATGTCACATGGACTATTTTAACGATGTCCTTACTACCTTTCTGGGCCTTGAACATGGTAGTTGCACTGCTGTCTATGCAGGGTCAGAGAGCTCTCGGATTTCATCAAAAATATCTTAATTTGTGTTCTGAAGATGAACGAAGGTCTTACGAGTTTGGAACGACATTACGGTGAGTAATTAATGACAGAATTTTCATTTTTGGGAGAACTATCCATTTAAATGTGGTTTTAAAAAGTGTGTTTATTTATAAGTTGAGAGGCCAAAGCCAAAAAATCTGCACACCAAATGAAATGCAAAGGTCCTTTGAACAAAAATGTATTCCTGAAGATTTACATGAAGGTGACAACAAAAACTAAATTGCACTAACAAAAAAGTGACTGTGCACACACACAAAAAAAGCAATTGTTTCAGTCCATGCTGGACTATCTTCAGTGCTATTTATAAGTCCACAGAGCTAAAAGTGTTGTTTTGCTTATTTAAATGATTAAGTTATATAGGTAGGTTCCGATTTCCCTTAAGAAACTTGTCCCTCATTTTCTCAGTGTTACTCATTCTACCCCAGGTTCTTCAAAGACTCATTAAGTCCAGAGGGAAATCTCAAAGCAAACATCTCAACGTGCAAATGATGGCTGGAGATAAACTAGCACAGTGCCCACCAGTGAGTCCCATTACTGCACACTCCTGTTAACATACATTATACTGAAGCAACAAGTGAACAGATGCGATATCTTGCACTAATACTGTTTGTCTTCACTGCGTTTATCTTGCATTAGGAAATGTTTGATGTTATACTGGATGAGAATCAGTTAGAGGATGCCTGCGAACACCTGGCCGAATACTTAGATATATACTGGCGTGCCACTCACCTGCCAGGCTCCGCCCCCCTGAACCCTCTAGTGGAGCAAAATGTAGTTACACCACCCTCAGCCAACTCTAGCCAACAGGTGAGTGTTTAAATGTTACTTACATGGCCTTCCCTTGTTGTGATGAAGCTTAAATGATCTTAAACACTCTCTCATCCTCTTCCTCTAGTTCTCAGAGACGCAGGAGCTAATTGAATGAGCACTACCACAAATTAGGGTGAGTGTTTGATTGCTTTTCATCTGCCAGTTAAAATTATTATCGTGAATGTGTATTTTCCTGTCAGGGCTTATTAATAATAAATATTAATAATAACAATCAATATCAAATGTGCACTTGGTTATTTTAAATGACAAGTACTTTTGAAAAAAGTTTAAAATAATGTCTAGCATCAGACTTTTATTAAATTTACAATGTAAATATGATGAAGGCTGTTTTTATTAAGGTTTTTAAATGTAATTTAATTCAATTCAATTCAATTCTGCATTTGTAACCAGTGTTGTATTAGTGGTATCTACAAACTATTATGATATTAATATTTTGAATTAGTATTTATTTTTATGTTTTAAGTTTTCTGTTTAGTTTTAGTTGGTTTTAGCAATTTGTTATATGCTTTTGTCAGTTATATATATATATATATATATATATGTGCACCTTAAATATTGACTGACAGAAAGCTTTTGGCCAGTGTGTTTAACCATAATGATCACTTCCTCCACTGCTCTCTGGTTGTTATAGAGTGACACAGAACATTCCAGAAAGACCCCCAGAATATTCCTCAAAGACCAGCCACTCACTGCCCCAGAATGAGACGGGGCTCAGAGCAACTGCCCCCCTGATGAGAAAGAGGAGGAACGGAGGGATGGTGAAAGAGATGAAGGCCAGCGGAGAAGTGGACCAATCCCAGCCTCACTGACAGTGACAACACACACTCTCTACTAACCCTGCACTAACACATGTGTCATCCTTTACATCTCAGGGCCACTCTGCTGCAGGCCTTCAGCTAACACACACACAAGTATACACACATTCAACTGGTCTGAATGTCCCTGCTGAGCCCAACGCTGAGATCAACAGGGGTTTCCCCAACCCCTTGGTGGTGCCATCTGTCCACCAGGTTCTGCCAGCCTGACTCTGGCACTGGCATCAGAGCATCCATACCATGCCCTCACAAAGAAGGGCACCACATGCCACTAACATCCCGCTCACTCAGTCTCCACCTCCTGCATCGCTTTTGGTTTGTTTTCAAGGCCATACCTTTTGCACAATACATTTCATTTCAATCAATCGTCAAATACAGTTCACTCATAATTAATAACCCAAATGGCTTCATGTAGCACAACCCTCAAATAACTAATTCATATACTGAAACCACACTTGGGACTTTTTAACTGAAAACGTTTTTATTTTCTGTTATATCCTGTTTCATTTTTCTTGTGTCTTATTATCCACTGGAAACTTTAGGTTTATGTCAACCAGGGCAAATCAACTAGTAACTCATCAGTATTTCCAACCACACTGCACTACTGTCACCCTTTCAGATCAATGAAAAGCAGACCACATGAATGTTTGTACATCTTTTGCCTAGATCTCATTATTGCACTAAACAGCCTAACATATTATTTATTTTTGTCCAACAGTGGTTCTCAACTGAGACCTCGCAGTTCTGTTCTGATTGGACACTGATTGGTGATAAAACTATGCTAAATGCACAGAATAAAATGCAACTAATATTATAATCATGCATAGTTAGGATGATAAGACTTGTTAAGTTTTAAAAGGAGAAAATTATATGGCATTTTGATGCAAATTCATCTATAACCAGGTAAATTAGGTAGATACCAACATGGATACATTGGATGACATGCTCTCATCTTTAAAATCATAAACAAACTGAAAAAATATTACCCAAAATATATTAAACTTCATTTGTAGTTGAGCGAAACAGGGTTTGTGCCCCAATGTTTTATGAACTTTTAATTTTGATTTGATTTTAGTTTATTATTTATTTATAACTATATTTGAATTCATATTATTAAGATTTTATTTTTAATATAAATGCATTTTAAGATTGGATTTTAAGAGCATTTTTTATTTCTTTTGTGCAATAAACAATTTTGGTGTTGTGTTGGGTCAAAGTAAAACCAGTTGAAGAACCTCTGCTCTATACTAATTTTTTAATTACAGTGACATCTAGTGGTTTTGTTTGAAACCACAAAAGTGAGACCCTTGCAAACATCTGTTTTCACAAAAAAATACATAATCATACAATTAATTCAAAAACAACTGTAAGATGTGTAACAGTATTGCTTCAGAACCACTGAACATCATTTTCTGCATTTTGAGAATCACAAAACACTGATAAAAATTCCTGATAGTTTTTTTAATCTTTTCCATTACCACTTATTTGCATGATAAGTGAAGATCTTGCTGACATATCTGCTGCTGTAATTGTTGAGTTTTGCTTGCTACTGTTCTTCCATGCAATAACAAAATCATTTACAAAGATTATCACACTTAACAGACTTATGTCTTATTTGCAAGACAATCTCTTCACTAAATGATCACTAATTTTACTCTTTGCATACATGGACATGCAGTCCCATTGTACATTCAAGCTAATCGTGACTATGCATGACACAATCAGTCATTTGTAGAAATAAACAGCACTGTAAACTGAATAGGGAGATGCAATGGACATAGAAACATATAAACCATCACAAACATCTGCTTGAGTATATAGAGTTTGCACATTAAAATGCATTGCCCTCCATCTATATATAAATGCCCAAACAAATGGCTGTCTGTTCGTTTAAGGTGTACATAAATAATATTATTTACATATATTGAACAAAAATGTTATTTGGGACCATGTTGAATCTTCTGTCAATTTTTAAATCACTGCATATGAAAAGCAACAAGCAAGAGATACAGGCTTCAAAGCACAATGAGCTCTTCCCAATTGAAAATATGCTTGATATCTTTCCAGGTGATTTGAACATAGTCCAAAACTATGTCTTTGGGTCTCCAAAGTATATTTTCAAGGCTGATTGTTTATTTTATTATATATTTATGTTGTTCTCTATCACAATATACTGTACTGTATGCGACACTGGAGGAAGGAGGAAGACAATGGCTTGGATTGGTAAAGGTCTATCACTGAATAAAGGGAAATCAATATGATTGCACTATTTTGGTTTTGTGTTTGAGGTTTTCTTTTGGTTTACAATGCAATAAATGCACTATGTAAGTGTGTAAACCCTCTTCCAGTAGTTAACTTATCATATTGTACAAATGTGACAACACTGACCCAGCACTAAGTCTGAAAAAAGAAAGAAAAAATTGAACTATTGTGTGCTCTGGAGAAGAAAAATAATGTAAAAGAAAATAAAAAATAAAAAGAATGGTCTCTGCATGGTTTCTGTCACTTTAGCTTGTGCTATTGATGCATAATATGTATCTGAAAAACATTTTAAATGATCTTGCGGTGTAACAAATACATTTTCAGATATAGTCTCTAAGTTAATATGAAGTCATAAAAGCTGCATGCACAATCATTTTAAAAGAATCAACATAGTGATGACATGTCCATTTTTCAAAAATACCTGTATCAGCTAACCACCCACATGTAGAAAGTTCCAAAATGTCAAATTCCAAAATTTCCACTAGATGTCAGTGCAGGAGCAATTGTGCAACAAGCAAAATGATTCAAACACTGCTTCTGATCTCTTAGTGTAAATACTTTTCCTAAAACTTCAGAAAATGATTGTTCTGTTATTTCCCAAGTTATTTCATGTTTATAAAAAGGCAGTTGAGTAATTGTTACTTTAAGGAACTATTTATGAGCCTTTTTAGTGTAATTCAATTTAGTTAGGTTGATTCAGTGATATTAAATGACATTTTTGACTTTAATAATAGTTAATGTTACCACATTAAGCAGATTTTAGATTACCTGCTAAAAACCTTTACAGTGCATGCATTTTTAGCAGTGAGGCTATTTTGTCATGTATTGACACAAAAACACACAAATATGGGAAAACTGAGGGCCAAACTCAGATTTGTGCTATATAGCACTCAACCCATTAAGTTATAAATGTAAAATCTAATTTCCACCATGTTGCCATGAATAAGAATTTAGCAAGCGAGAAAGCGATTTGTCTGTGGACACTGCAAGAGTGAGTGTTTTACTTAATACCAGTTTTCTGTTTCTGTCGTTAAGAATAAATATCTGCTTTAATATTCAATTTCAGTCAAATTTTCAGTTCAGTCAACTTTTTCTTATACATTTATGAATATGTGTTTAGCTTTAAGTAAACCCATTAATTAATGAAAGAAAAATGAACTAGTTCAATAAAGCTATTATTGTCTTCATTGCTATGTGTTTTCTATACACACACACACATATGTGTGTGTGTGTGTGTGTGTGGACCATGCGTGGACAATGTGTATATTGTAGTATGTTGAAAAATATAAGCACTACTTTCCCATATATGGAAATTATTATTTAATATATCAAATTATATTTTCCGGTATATTCCCTCTTTTTTTTTGTTTTGTAAGGGTGCAGCAAACCAGTTGCAGTGAACTGCATTACGAAACCCTTGCATACTGTATGAATGTGCTAGATTTGCAGTTCCAAAGTACGTCAGGCTTGTTTGTAATTGTGTTTACAAGCACCGTGAAGCAGACACACCATACCTCCACACTTTTCCAACACTACTGAGTGGGTCACCCTGGCACAGGAACTCATTAACACATGCTAATTAGCTGCCTGTGGGGCCTCTGTCTGCTGCAAGTGGGCGGTTGTGGGTCAGAGGGTGTTGTTGGAGTCTTTCTCTTTCTCTCTCAGTTGGTGTTCTAGTAGCAAGAGCTGATTACTGGTGTGGTCTGATATGCTCTCAGTATCACATTCCCTGTCATCAGAGCATAACGGGGCCGGCAGCAAAGCTCAAAGAGAGATTTGTCTAATGAGAAAGCTGGAGAAAAACAGACAGAGGTAGTCTGGATCGGCTGACCAGAACGTAAAGTTCGATGGAGAGCAGTTCCACTGATCCTTTTGACCTTGTCACACTATTCATCAGATCCACACATAACCTAGAACAAATGGGATTTGCCCTTTCCATATGCTGCTTCTCTTCATTTCACTATGCTCCATTTCCCTCCTGAGAGGCTGACACTGAAAATGCTTTCATTTTTATCTGCAAATGACACAGCCATCTGTCACACATGAGGGTTCATCTTTATCTCTGGCGCTGTTAACAAATGCTAAACGTCCATCTACAGAAGTTACATGCATGAAATGGCACAAATATACATTACATGCGTTTTAACTGATGTATAACATCCCAGCACTGTTTTTATGGCACAGCTGAAACAAATGTCTTTGTTTGTTGCATTAACAGGTAGATATACTGTACAGATTTTTAACTGCACTCAGACTGTGGATAAGACAATAAAGGACAGTTGTTTATACAGTTATAGACCCAATGCACCAAAATGAAAGCAATCAAAATATTTGAGGTCCTCTCAGAAGGAAATGAGGGGATTCACAGATCATTAAAGGTTAGAGTCGTTAGGAGGAGGGACAAGAATGTGTGAACAGTCCTATTGTCCTCATGTTTGAGGCTATTGATGCTGAAAGAAAACAGTTCAATTGATTACTTTGGACACACACACACACACACACACAAACATGTCAGAATATGCAGGAAATCTGGAAAAACTGGTAAAGGGCCTGATTTAGTTTGCATGTGATAGACCTAAGAATGCATGACTACACATATAAATGAGGAGTAATGGGACCCTGAGCATAATAAAGTACAAGCTATTCTGACCCGGTAATTTAATTTTCTGTTGCATGAATCTATACAACGCCTCTTGTTTAATCGTAAATGTAAACTTCTAATACATTTTATGGGATTGTGATAACATGTATTTCATTAGTTTAAGATGAGATAAAAGCTTTCCAAAAGAGAGGGCTATCAGTAGTACATAATAGTACATATAGTACTAGTACATACAGTTGAAGTCAAAAGTTTACATACACCTTGCAGAATCTGCAAAATGTTAATTATTTTACCAAAATAAGAGGGGTCATTCAAAATGCATGTTATTGTTTATTTAGTACTGACCTGAATAAGATATTTCACATAAAAGATACATGTAGTCCACAAGAGAAAATAACAGTTGAATTTATAAAAATGACCCCGTTCAAAAGTTTATATACACTTGATTCTTAATACTGTGTTCTTACCTGATTGATCCACAGCTGTGATTATTGTGTATAGTGATAGTTGTTAAACTGCCTGCCGTTCTTCAGAAAAATCATTCAGGTCCCACAAATTCTTTGGTTTTCCAGCATTTTTGTGTATTTGTACCCTTTCCAACAATGACTGCATGAGTTTGAGATCCATCTTTTCACATTGAGGACAACTGAGGGACTCATATGCAACTATTACAGAAGGTTCAAACACTCACTGATGCTCCAGAAGGAAAAACCATGCATTAAGAGCCGGAGTGTGAAAACTTTATGAATTTAAAGATCAAGGTAAATTTAACTTATTTTGTCTTCTGGGAAACATCTTCTGTAGCTTCTGAAGGGCAGTACTAAATGAAAAAAATATAATTTAGGCAAAATAAGAAAAATGTACACATCTTCATTCTGTTCAAAAGTTTTCACCCCCG
>NW_015634251.1:250097-260013 GCF_001515625.1 Sinocyclocheilus rhinocerous
CTTAATACTGTGTTGTTACCTGAATGATCCACAGCTGTGTTTTTTTGTTTTGTTTAGTCCCTTGTTTGTCCTGAACAGTTGAACTGCCTGCTGTTCTTCAGAAAAATCCTTCAGGTCCCACAAATTCTTTGGTTTTCCAGCATTTTTGTGTATTTGAACCCTTTCCAACAATGACTGTATGATTTTGAGATCCATCTTTTCACACTGAGGACAACTGAGGGACTCATATGCAACTATTACAGAAGGTTCAAACACTCACTGATGCTCCAGAAGGAAAAACCATGCATTAAGAGCCGGAGTGTGAAAACTTTATGAATTTAAAGATCAAGGTAAATTTAACTTATTTTGTCTTCTGGGAAACATCTTCTGTAGCTTCTGAAGGGCAGTACTAAATGAAAAAAATATATTTAGGCTAAATAAGAAAAATTTACACATCTTCATTCTGTTCAAAAGTTAATGCCTGATCTTCAAATTCAAAAAGTTTTCACCAATTTCAATTCACCCGGCTCATAATGCATGGTTTTTCCTTCTGGAGCATCAGTGAGCGTTTGAACCTTCTGTAATAGTTGCATATGAGTCCCTCAGTTGTCTTCAATGTGAAAAGATGGATCTCAAAATCATACAGTCATTGTTGGAAAGTGTTCAAATACACAAAAATGCTAAAAAAAAAAAAAACAGCAGGCAGTTTAACTGTTCAGGACAAACAAGGGACTCATGAAAAAATATCACACACAAAAAAAAAACACAGCTGTGGATCATTCAGGTAAGAACACAGCATTAAGAATCAACTTTTGAATGGGGTCATTTTTATAAATTTAACTATTGTTTTTTTCTTGCGCACTAAATGTAAACATCTTTTATTTGAAATATCTTATTCAGGTCACTAAATAAACAATAACATGCATTTTGTATGATCCCTCTTGTTTTGGGAAAATAATTAACATTTTGCAGATTCTGAAAGATGTATGTAAACTTTTGACTTCAGCTGTATTTATATCCTAAAATATATAAACAAAATTTAAGTTTTTTTTTCTACTTCAAAATTTCACTTTCAAATCAATGTGTGTGTGTTATATGGATGTTTAAATTTAAATATAAAAAGAAACATTAAATCAAAAATTTTAATAATATATTTTAAAATATATTAAAATATGTGCATAGTAGAATTTTCTTTATCAAAAGAATTCATTATTGCAGTACTTTGACATTAAACACTATTTTGTCTTACGTAATTATCTGCAAAAGATGCCAAGTGACCATGAACCACGGAGGTTAAACAGCGATGGGAACCCAACTGCCACCTCCTGACACCTCCTTCCTCTGTCTCCAACAGCAGATTGTGTTGTGACACACGGGGCTGTTGATTATTCAGTTCCACCTGCTTTCCTGTGCTTTGTGCCCTGCTGTTACAGCAGGGGAATTCTCCTCTCATACATACTTCATGCGATCTCCACCCCTGCTGAGGATACTACGAGCCTCATCCATGATATCACTGCTTCAGTAAATTGAATGGCACATATGACAAGATGACAAGGGCTTTGAGTCAAATTAATGATAAAATATTGTAAGTCCAGCACACAATTTTATCCAAAATAGACACAAAATAGGCCTACTTGATAAATCTTAATGTACTGCTCATTTAACGTACTGCTCTGAAAACATTCAATGATGTGAAGATGAAGAATTCCAGTTTGGAGAATAAATGAATTTGCAAGTAGGGGAGAAGAGGGAAGTGTTTACATTAGGTCTATTCCAATTAGCCTCAGTCTCTGAGGTGTTTAACATACAAATATAACCTTGAAAGTGTCTCTGTGTGCCTGTTGTCTATCAGACCACGTTAGCCTTCTGAGACTCCCTGAGGGTTGAGATTTTGAACTGCCCCATCAGGCCAATAAACTTTTGGCCTCCCACCCACCATTAATCAAACTACCGTGTGTCCAAAACAAACAGAGACAGGGATCAAAGAGTAATTTGTCCAATAATCCAGTCAGTTAGTACTGTAAACAAACCTTTTCATGGTTTTAGTCAAGGGGATTTTTATGAGGATTCATGCGAGACTTTACTGTAAAATGACTTTAAAACTGAAATTAAACCACACATGCATGTCAAAACGGATACATTTAATCACGACTATAAGGATTAGGGCAGAAAAATATAATAGTTTAAGAATTAGCCATTGACATTTTGGGGGATGTATCATCTGGGGGGAATTTATCATGTATGAATTCAAAAGACTTTGGGAAATGAAAGTAAAACACAAGTTTTCCCCTAAAGAAAGCAGGTAATTCACAGATCATTAAAGGTGAAAGTAAAGTCAGTAGGCGGAAGGACAAGGATATGTGAACAGCCCTATTGACCTCATGTCTGTGGCTATTGGAGTGAAAACAATCTAATTAATTACTCTGGAGACAATGAAGATGCCAGAATATGCAGGAAAAGCTGGCAAGTGGCATGATTTAGTTTGTATGTGTCAGACATTCAGTGTACTACTATATCCACTGTTATTCTCACAGGCTATGTGATTTATAATAGCCTATAAATCTATTTATATATAGTTTTGTAATCAAAGAACAACCCTAGTGTGGACATTTTGGACAACTCGTGTATAAAATTAGCATTTAAGTGGAATTTTTTTATTCGGTAAGGATGAGACAAAAGTTTCCCAAAAGGCTGAGTCGTCGGGGAAATATTACGTTTCCGGACGGAGAAGGAGGCAAGAAGAATGTGAGACGTCATGAGCATGGCGCAAGCTGATTGGCTGTTGTGCGGCACATATAAACCCCCAGTCCATCGTTCAATCACTTGGGCTGCGGGCAATTCGCGGTGTTGTATGTACAGAAACGGTTGTGAACTCGCGCATCCTCGTTTTGGTCTGTTTTAGGTGTTTTTTGGTTTATTTTGTTCGGTTATAGGATATCGCAAAATCATGAAAGAGAGAAGAAACGCACAGCCACTGGTGGTCAGATGTAAACTGGTGCTGGTTGGGGATGTTCAATGCGGGAAAACTGCGATGTTACAGGTTTTGGCAAAGGATTGTTATCCAGAGGTCAGTAGCCTACAGCGTTTCTGAAAGACGCCCATTTATTAAATTAATTCTAAAATTATAGCATTAGAGCCAATGGTTTTGCCGAATAACAAACTGTTGTTTCTCTCATACATGTTAGTTTCATTGTAACATGCTTTGGTTACCAAGTGAGTTAGTCCATATAATTTATTTTACTGGCATAACAATAAAGCATACATTAAATCGTTTTTCGTAGTGATGAAGAACGATACGTAAGCATTTAAAGTGTCCCCCCCCCCAAACATCACATACATGCAGCATCACATGCGTTGATCGGTGTTAATATGTTGCATCTTCTCCACAGACGTATGTGCCCACAGTATTTGAGAACTACACAGCCTGTCTGGAGCTCGATGGCCAGCGTGTTGAATTGAGTTTATGGGACACATCAGGTAAGACTAAACGGGTGATTCGGTTACTAAATACTAAAATGGATCAAAATGGACAGTAACATTTTTATTTGTGCATATTATGCAACTTGGATGGTACGCGTAATGTAATGAAGCAGTATCATTATAATGAAATGTCATGTGAAATGGGGAGAAGGCATAGTATATCAGTTCTGGTATTATATATAAAACATTACATTAAAATATATTAAGAATATATATATTATTCATGCAATTTTGCTTTGGAGTGCATTCATAGTCTGTTTGAAATTGTCTGGAGAATACATTAGAAATTGGAAACCACAGTGATTGACTTAAAAATATGCCATTGTCTTGACAATTTGTTGTCACGGCTCTGTTGCTCTCTTTATGGTTGTTACAAATTGTAGCGGTTTTATATTCTGTTCATGGCAACAGTCTGGCTTGTTTTGAACTGTGTTGGGCCAATCCAGTCATGTTGATTACTAAACTACCTGATTAGAATATTGAATTTGAACGCAAATATAATTATTTATGCAAATGCTGAAGCAGTGCAGGAAGATGTAAATGCTGAATAATTGCAACAGATGTTTGCAATGAAATGACACATAAAAACAAATTTCTACATGCTTTATATAGATTTGATGTTTAAAATCAATGTCACCCATTCAAAACAGTGTCCACTGGACCAAATTCAGTGTGATCAGAACTTCTGTCTGTTTCAAAAGTAATAAGTACAGATGATTTTATTATTATTATTTTACTGTACCGCTCTGGTATCTAGTTAACTTGAATATTGTAAAAGTTTAGAAAATCCTGTCATTTTCATTCTCAAAAGTGCCTGTTGAGTACCTTGTTAACATGATTTTCAGATGGAAGCAAATTATGATAAACTGATGATAAACTCTCTATGCCCTTAATACCGGAAGTTGCGTAAAGTCAGCCAATCAGATTAGAGCTTGTCAAATCAACAAAGTGTTTTCTAGTTTTCTGTGCAATATGCATCAGGCATGAGACTAGACGTCTGTCTGTCTGTCTATCAGCTGCCATACAAAGTCAGCAGACTAACGAGGGAGTAGGCCTATGTGGTCACTGAGGCAGTTCACATCTGCCCACGGCTTCCTATTGTAGCCTATTGACCTGATTATAATGTGCTGTTTGTCTGCTTCACACTGCTCATTTCTGAATCCCTAGTAAATGACAGACATGATAATCTCATGTGTCTTTGGATGTGTGCTAAACGCACGCCAACAGAAGCATCATAATTAGCACCCAGAAATGTCTGGCCGTCCACTGACTGTGAAGTGTGGGTGATAGGACTAGGTTTCTGTGATGTGTTTGTCTGTTTGTATGCATGCAGTGGAGATTGGCAGACGGTGAGTGAGGAAGCAAGCAAGGATTGCGATTTCATGTACAGATTGTTGAATGAAATATGTGCTGTTAATATGCCTCAGTCTTTTGCTCGTGCTTTTTGATCTGATTTAGTCTGCTTGGAGACAAGCCAGCTGAAACGCAGAGTACGGTTTAAGGGGATGAGTCCTGGCTTGTATGAGGATGAGAGGGCAAACCAGAGTTTTATCCATTTTTTAGCCGTTAATCATGGCTGAGGCTGTAGATTTTGAACTGTATTTCCATCAAGTCAAACAGATATTCCTAGTCAAAGTACTCTCAAATATAAAATGTAATTATTAAAAGTAAAAACTGTAATATTGTGAATTATTTATGACCATTTAAAACAATTCGATTCTGTTTTAATAGTTTAAAATGTCATCTATTCCTCTGATGGCAAAGCTGAATTTTCAGCAGTCATTACTCCAGTCTTCAGTGTCACATGATCATTCAGAAATCATTCTAATATGCTGATTTTGTGCTCAAGAAACTCTCTTTATTTTCAATGTTAAAAACAGTTGTGCTGACTTTTGTGGACTTTTCAATATTCTTTGAATATAAAGTTCCAAAGAACAGCATTTATTTGAAATAGAAATCTTCTGTAACATTATAAATATATTTACTGTTGATTTTGATCAATTTGATGCAACCTTGCAGAAAAGTAATTCTGTTAAAAAAATTCCTGGTCCCAAACTTTTCAATGTGTGTATATTCATACAGAACTGCTAAATGATGTTCCATTACATTCAGTGCACACTGCACAGTAAAAAGTTGAATTGCTGCTGCTTTAGTTTTGTGCATAAAATCAAAACGGTGCCAAAGTCATAACCTAGAGTAATTAGTACATTTTCACTTTTTCAGTCACTTTGAATTAAATTACTACTGAAGTAAATTTAGTTTGAACTCAAGTAGAAACGACATTTAAATGAATGGAAACAAAGATGTTATGACATAATGATGGAATAATTTTACAGCGTGGCAGTTTTGCATATGCACATGCATGTTGTTTATGGGCTGTAAGATGCTGGTTGGTAATATTCTCGAATTTCCCTGTGTGCTGTTTATATCAGCTCTGTGAATGAGGCTTCTTATTAGTCTTTTCTTTATTGATTGAGCTGACCTCATCATTGGGTTTCAAATGGCATGCTTTGAGGCCCAGAAAGGAGTTACAGGTGAAAATCAATCCTCACACTTAATCACGACAGCCAATTGGACCTACTGCAGGCTCTTAGAAGATGGCTGTCTGTATTTCTAATATGGAGGCTATATTTAATTTGCATTGCGGTATTAGCAATGGATTAGGTGGCATTTGCGTTACACTGGATGTACATTTCTGCGAATATGAATTCTGCTTCGGTATGGGATTGACTACACAAGATCATGTGCGTAAAAATAGTGCTCCATTAGCACATTAAAACAGCCAGTAGATTAATGGGCTCTCCAGTGGCCATTGGCAGTTGATGACAGGCACCAGTGAAGAAACACCACCGTAGCGCTGAGATGGTATTCCCTGAGGGGTCATGGCCAGCCCCTCGCAGTGAGAGAGAGGGGGGATTCTTTGTTAGGCCCCCATCATGTTCTGTGATGGAATCTCTGGGATCTTAAGGAAAGGGGGGAGGGGGATATGGAGAACGCTCTAGGTTTTGTTCTCATCATCTCTACTGGGAAGACGGACAGGGGCTTTCATTTGCTTCTAGCTCCTTTGTGAACGTTGACCTCTCTCAGCCCCCTGCTCACATTTACATGAGTCTGAGAGTGCTGATTAATTCCCACAGATTCCACTGCGTTGAAGTTTACTCTTAGTCAGCTTTTTCATTCTGTGCCACATTTGAAATGTCAACTACTATGCAATATTTATGTACCATTATAATATTTATTAATATTTTGATAATTGGCTTTTATTTCATTTTATTTGTAGCATAAGTTTTAGTAATTTTGTGATTTTTGTATTTTTAATATTTATATTTAGCTTTGTCTTCAGTTAGTTGCCAAGTTAACATTTTATAACTTAAGTTTTTCATTTAACATTTGCTTTTCATTTATTTAAAGCATTTTCAATTTGATACAATCTTATAGTAGTTCATATAGATTTCTTTAAATCTACCCACCTAACATACAAAAAAATATTTTAATGTTTTAGTAAATGCATTTTAAAACATTAAACTATAGCCTACATTAAAATGAAAGTTAATCTTTCCATTATAATAATTTTAAAAAACGTTTTAAAGTAATTTTGTTGCACATGTTTAACTACACATAATCAGTAACTATTTAAAGTACACAAAATGTATGCTTTATTATGAGTCAAACTTGAATGCTGATGATTTGCGGAATAGTTCATTAAGTGAATTCATCAAAATGATTCAAACTGATAACTTGTTAGTCTTTTTGAGTGATTCATTAAAATAATCATTTGTTATTTGTTCTTTAATTATACTACTACTACACTATATGTTTACCTTTTTTAAGTTTAGCAAACTAAAACACCGTAAAAAGATGTATTGTCTGACACTATTTTGCACACAGTCTTTATCTCATCATATTCAATAGAGACCACAAGCTCACTCGCATGAATAAAATGATTTATTTTGATCTGTCACTGTAGATTGAGAGTAGAGAAGCAGGAAACAGTGGCATATTATTTTCATTATATGATACCATCTTATTCACACTTGAATGATATTTTCTTTCCTTAGTAAAGCATTAAGCAATAATAATTGACAGGATCTGTTATCGCTGTATCATTGAGACTGTCAGAGATGGCTTAGTCATGAGAGATGAGAACTGTGAACATAACTCCTTTAATAAGTACTGAAATGAATCATTCCTAAATTAGAAAGACCACCTTTTAAGTGACGTTTCCACGAAACAAACATGTGACATCAAGCACACTCGTGTGCGCACCAATATGTATGTATTTAACAATTTTATTATGTTTCAGAATATGTCTGATGCAACTTGCCAGTTACATTCACAGTTCGAAGTCATTGGTAAAACAGCTAAATTAGTTTTTCAAAGAGTGAAAGGGTTCAGCAGATGGAATACGGTACGGCTCTCGTCTGTGCGGCGCACAAAAGCAGCCCACTCCACCTCCATCTGTTCTCTTCACAAGACTCTTCCTGCGCCCAAGGAAAAGGCTGTCTCATATCAATCACATGCACACATTGGCCCACTTTTCAGCGAAGATAGTTTTGCTCCAGGCATGGCGTCACAACAAAAAGCATTTATTCCGATTGTAGCAACTCTGCTCTGCTCTTTTTTTTCCCACCCTTTTTTGCACGCTTCACAACCCCTCCGTCTGTTAATACGCAGACAGCATAACATCCTCTTGTTCAGCCGGGGAACATGTGGCCCAGGGTTGAGAGCTGATCTGTGGTTTGTTCACTGTGTGCAGGGTTGTTCAATAGAGCGGTTCTGTGATCCAAGACTGCGGGTGGTACAGGATTCAAGTTAGATAATGCTCACTGCCAAAAGTGTAAGCGTCAATGTGTCCTTTTTCAGATTTCAAACAGTGGTTTGAGTGAGTTTTGGTAAGCTCATCATGTGAGGGTCTTTGTCTCTGACTGCTGGGATGTGTCATTTTGTCAAGTTTAATTGAAATTGCTCCTCAGTCCCTAGGTGTACATCTACATCGATCGCTGCATTAGGATCAGCAGCAATTGAATGCAGCCTCACGCTCAGGTTTGTGTGTCCGTGATGTCTTGGTAGGAGAGAGAAAATAGGCAGTGATCTGTGCTTCAGAGTGAAGATAGTCTGCAGCGGTCCTTTCAACTAGTGATCTCCATAATGAAACGAAGGCAAATTGGCTTTATACATTTACATTCATGTTGATGTTAGGTTATTTAAAACTTAAAACATGACTCTTATGAGCAATTCTTTCAACGAATGTTGAAAGTTGTCAGTTTGTGTGAGTCTGATGAATCCTTCACTGAATGCGATTTAATTGCAGTCAACATGAAATAAGTCCGTGAAGGATTCATCAGACTGATTCAAAATGACAACTCATGATTCTTTGAGTCTTTGTGAGTGATTAACTGAAAGAATTGTTCAAGCATCATGTTGACAGTTTTAATTAACTTAAAATCAACATGATATAAAATTTCAAATTTTACTTATTGCCTTATGATTGTACTTAATGTTTAGGGATTGTAAAAAAAAAACTTAATTCTGGTTCCATTAACGATTTACTGCTTGTGAGAAAGTAATATTTGGAAAAAGAAATATAATGTCATTGCCAAATGATGAGAATTTAATTAATGCATACATTTAAAACACTTCTTGCAAAATGGGTGTTTAGACTCTTTTTCAGATGTTTTCAAAGATAGCACATAACTGATAAAATGTTTGATTCACTAAAAAGATCCAGCTCATGAGAGTCATTTGTTTGGGAATTTAGATTTTGCTGGTTGCATTGAATGTGTTAGATTCACTAAAAATAATCTGCTCATAAGAATCCGTTTGTTTGGGAATCAGTTAAACTACACACAGGTGCATAATATTTGATTCACTACAAAGAACTAGCTCATCATGAGAGTCATTTGTTCGGGAATCGGTTAGACTATACTGTTTGCTGGTCTAATAAGAATCAAGTCAGTTGTTTAGGAATCAACCGGTCTTACAGTGGGCATGCTTGATAGATTTGCTAAAAAGAAAAAACCTGATTCAATTCATAAGCATGATTTGTTTGGGAATCACTTGGGCTACACTGAAATGTTTCTTTTATTGAGTAGTAATAATCTCCATTTTCAATGGCAAGTTAATCAATATTACTAACTTTGAGGCTTCTACAGCGCATGGCCTAACTTTTGTATTAATGACTCATGCAAAGACCTGAAGACCGTTACATGTGAGATTCAGGAGGAGACCGAGGCAAAATGAATCCAGAAAAGGAGACTCTGCAATAGTGAGGTGTATATAAGGCTGTTTACACCACCCCAGCATCTCCTCTGTACCAAGTGGGTGGCCACTGCTCTGTATCAAATGATCGATAGGCAGTTAAGGGACGCCTTTAGGAAGACGGCGCTCTGCAGATGGTTGACTCCAAGGCTGTTGCTGTGGAAACAGGGGGACTGGAGGTATTGGGTGCGTGTGTGTG
>NW_015634251.1:260202-300266 GCF_001515625.1 Sinocyclocheilus rhinocerous
TACTTAAGGATTCTGAGCAAGAGTGAGAGGAAGTGCCTACCCCAGCCTCATCGCTCCAGTTGCATAATCTACTGGAAAAAAGAAATTGAGGGAGAGAGCGAGACGCATAGATCAATGAGGATTTAGAGCTCAGTTGTCATTTTCTTCTCCTTTAAAATACCAATATGGCAAGCAGTGAGAGGAAGAGGGCTTTAACAGGATGTATGCTGAGCCGACTGGAAATGAAGTGATGACCAGGGGAGCTGTACCTCCGGCCTTTGTCTGATTCTGCTGCAGATTTATACAGCACATTCACACTCATCAGATCTGCTTTTCTTCATTTCTAGCTTAAAGACTCATACACAAGCACTCGGTAGTAAAAGCTATGATTGATCTTTAAAATATGAATATATTAATTTAGACTAACGTTTTTATAAATAAAATGTAGGTAACTTCCAAATATTTTACACTATTCAAACAATAATAGATTGATGGATGGATGGAATGTAGTTGTTACTAGAGTTTAAATGGTGTAAAATTTAGTTTCATTAGTCATTTAATTAATTTTTTTAATTTTTTTATTTTGTGATTCAGAATGCAGGGTCATGATTCATATTTTTAAAAGCATTTGAAATGGTCTTTGTTGCTTTGATTTATCCAAACAAATGTATTGAAAACTTGAAGATGTGAAACTAAAATTGACTATTTTGTTAATGTTCCTTGTTTACTGTGAGATTTTATCAATGAATGTTATTCTAAAAAATGCATGCTTTCATAACTTTGTATCGGAATGTAACATTGAAAAACATTCCACCTCTGAAATGACATTTTGTTTTCTGCCGACTTAAACAAGGCGACACAGGCACAGACAAATCCACCCAATCAACAGCTTCATTCTGAAATGCGTCATATGAAAGTTAAATGTGTTGTGAAACCAGGTGGTTGTTCTCTCATCTGTCTTGGGCATTTTATTATTTTAACAATATGTCAAGGACACTCAAACTGCACTTGAGACTCAACAGAAAGAACATTTGATCATGTTTTTTTTAAAAGAATTGTAACTCTCGCATGTTTAAAAGGAAGAAAGCATTCTTCTCTCATCACTGAATTGCGCTTTCCTATTCAGTAGCATCTCTCTCTCTTGTTTCAGGATCTCCATACTATGATAATGTGAGACCCCTCTGCTACAGTGACTCGGATGCAGTGCTCCTTTGTTTTGACATCAGTCGCCCAGATATCTTTGACAGTGGACTTAAGAAGGTAACTAGATATTCCTATTAATATTCAATCCCAGCACTGACCCTGATTATCAGGAGCTTATCATTGTGCTTTCTTCACTGTAATATGTTTTGTTGGGTATCTTTAAAGTAAGTCTGTTTAATTTAGACGTTATGAATGATTCATTTGTTTTTGTTTTCTTACTGTACTTCATTTTTGGGCTGCAATATTTATCACACTATACTTGCCAGAAGTGCTTGGCACTCAAAAACCACAGATTATGATAATCGCTGTTATGCAAAACCCTAGTTATACAGAACAATATGTGTTTTCTGTGTTTTGCAAGAGTTGATTCAGCTTAGAATTGCATATTTCTGTCTTTGCAGTGGAGGGCTGAGATCCTCGACTTTTGCCCCAGTACTCGTATTCTCCTTGTTGGTTGCAAGACGGACCTTCGGACGGACGTCTGCACGCTGATGGAGCTGTCCAATCAGAAACAAACACCCATCACTCATGAGCAGGTACAGCCACAAGTTGTTTCTTAGCACTGTCACATTGATCTTGCTTACTTTAAGGCAATATTCTCTGTAAAAGTGCTTTTTGAACTACACTACCATTCAAACGTTTGGGGTAAGTATATAAAAGTATAAAGTAAGTATAAAGTAAATAATACTTTCATTCAGCAAGGATGCATTTCCTTTGATAGTCACCTGAGAATTCTGAAAAAATGTCTCACAGTTTCCACAAAAATATTAAACAGCACAGCTGTTTTCAACATTGATAATAAGAAATGTTTCTTCAGCACCAAATCAGCTTATTAGAATGATTTCATTCAAGTCATGAATGCTAAAAATTCAGCTTTGCCATCACAGGAATAAATTACATTTTAAAATATATTAAAAAAGAATCAGTTATTTTATTGTTTTTACTGCATGTTTGATCAAATAAATCCAGTCTTGGTGAGCATAAGAGACATCTTTCAAAAATATTTAATAACAATTTTTACCAACCCAAATGTTTGAACTGTGTGTTTATATTTTGAAATCTTATAATACAAATAGTTTATTATTAAAAGAAGATGCACATTTATTGCTAGATAATGTTTAAATAATTTGCTATGGCTTCAGTACAGTGACAATTTAATTATGCTGTTATGGTTATGCTCAATATGCATATTAATAAAATGTTTCTCTTGATATAAATGGTTACATGTAAACATATAGCTGTCCTTTATATTTTAGGAAGGAAGAACATCATAAATTGCTGTTTTAAATCATTAAATCAGACAATTATTTTACTTAGTACACTGAATTAATATTCAACTACCTATGTAGACTATTGATGACATGAACAGAGCTTTTGAATTTATAAACTGGATCTTTTGAAACACTGTAGCTTGTAAGACTGAGAAACTATGGCAAACCGAGTTTGTTCATCTCCCATCACAGGGCTCTGCCATGGCCAAACAGTTGGGCGCTGAGGCTTATCTGGAGTGTTCAGCCTTCACCTCTGAGAAGAGCATCCACAGTGTGTTCCGCACAGCTGCGCTGGCTTGCATCAACAAGCTACAGCCGCTCGCCAAACCCAGCCCGACCCGCCGGCTGTCCAAACGCCTGCTCCACCTGCCCAGCAAGTCCGAGCTCCTCTCCTCCACCTTCAAAAAGGAGAAGGCCAAGAGTTGCTCTGTAATGTGAGCAACTCTTCACCCCCCATAACAAAAGCTACACCATTCCCTGCGCTTTGGTCTGGGGAAGGGGGGTGGGTTCCGATTGCCACATCATTGACGTGTGGAATCCTTCCTCACCCCCCCAAAGAAACACCTTTCAGAACAAGTGGACGCCTCGCTGTCCTCCTTGTCCTGAGCTCTTCAACAGTGCATATGTATTTTCAGTACTGTATCTCGCTTTTAAACGAGATTCGATCATCAGCCTCATCTGTTCACTCCTTGTTATCAAGAGATTTGCTCTCGTGCCAGTTGAAGCTTGGAATGATTCAACGGAGTAAAACTTCAAATTAGTTTAAAAAAGGTTCCAATGTTCAATGTAAGTTATTCGATGTATAAATACAGGCTCTCTAGTGTAAGTCTCAAAATAAATACCTACAGCATGCACTAAAATTGTGAAACCAGGCCCGGGTCATGTACAGGTGAAGGTGGCCCATTTGGCATTGTCACGCAAGTTGAATTGGCTGCAGAGTAGTGGGAGCCGCCCATATCTGAATGCTAAGATGGAGGAATAGAGGGGAACGGGCCAAAAATATTTGTAAAAAGACCATTTATGATACTACCAAAGTCAATTTTCCCTTCTTTCCTCTACTAGAACACTGTATGATATATACACGCTTCTATTTTTAGAGGCATTAGCTATCTGAGAGATGGGATGGGTGTGACTGGGGTACATATTACAGTGATTATCTGTATCTTAACGTCTCCTGCTGCTTTCTAGTGTAGGCAACCATGAATTTGCAAAGGGATCCCTGTGCTAGTTCTGCGAGGATCGAATTCGGCATGATGAATAAGCTTTCATTCCTGAAAATAACCTCCAGAGATGCCGTAGCATTATGTTGAGGATTTCTGAAACCAAAATGTATGCAAGAAGGTTTTTAAGTCACCTGGTTTGAGATGTTTAAGATCAGACCAGCTTGGGTGTAGTTTGTCATGCATCTTATGTAGCATTCTGTCATCGAGCGGCAGAATCTCCCGTTTCATTGCCTCCATGCTCATTTGCAGCACTAGCAGCTGAAATATTTGTGGGTAATATCGTCCAATGTGTTTCTAAACTTGATTATCAATGGGAAAAAAAATGTTTTCTTGTGCAAAGTGCTAATCTTGAAGTCTGCTTTCCACCACAAAGCAATAATTATGGTTCAAGTGCTTATAATGCAAAGTGTGTACAGTGGCAATAATTAAAACAAAAAAGGCTATTATAAATTCATGCTACTGCTTTGTGGACATACGTATATTTATGTGGATATACATCAGCACTGCTGTAAAAACAAGCCAATATATTGTGACTCTGTTCAGATTTTGTTAAAGTAATTAGATGAGCATATGACCATTGGAGTGCAACACGTTTTTTTTTTCTTCTCCTTTTCAACCAAATAGGAATATTAGTGTTCTGTTCATGAGCATAAAGGGAGGTTAATGCATGAGGAGCAGATGGACTGGAAGAAAATTCAGACTGGACCTTTTAAATATATGGATCAGCTGACCTGATAAGAGCTTTGATGTTTGTGAATCTGCGAGGTCAAACTGGAAACGGAAGCCGACTTTTGGAATAAAACTGAACAGGCTGGTCCTGTTTAATGAAAGATATTTTTCCATGTTTGAACTGTTGTTCAAATAATTGTTTTTGCTTTATCTGTGTATACTTGAAGTCAACATTTTTCTCATTTTGTTCAATCATCAGTGGTGGAAGGGAAGAAGCGAGCAGCCGCCGTGGCTGTTTACACAGTGGTGGACAGTAACGGAGTAGTTTTAATTCGTTACTGTACTTAAGTAAATTTTTCAAGTATCTGTACTTTACTGGAGTAGTTTTATTTTGAGTAACTTTTACTTTTACTTCACTACATTCCAAAGCATAAGATCGTACTTTTTACTTCACTACATTTCATAAAACATATCGTTAATCCTTATAATATATCACGTGCTCTGACACGCAGAAGCGGTGTCTGATTCAAGAACGAACTGATTCTTTTCAATAAACCTTTTAAATCGGTTGACTCCATATAGTGGTTGTTTTGGGAATATCCCAGGTATTTTGAGCAGTAGGATTATAAAAAATATGTGCTAATATAAAATTAAATTAAGTAGCCTATATAAAATTGCAAAATAAATCTATCTATCAGTACTTTTTTACTTAAGTACATAAAAAATCAAGTACTTTTGTACTTTCACTCGAGTAAAATTGAAAAAGGAGTACTTTTACTTTTACTGGAGTAATATTCTATTATATGTATCTGTACTTTCACTCAAGTACTTGATTTGTGTACTTCGTCCACCACTGTACAGTTTACAAGTTCTGCCACTGTGATCACACACCAAATTCCTTTTTGCATTGTCTAGTGACTGCGTAAATAAAGAAACTGAAGATGAATTTTGGGTGCTAGGGAGTATAAACAGCGTGTATACATGTCACATGGCTGGTCAGACATTGTAGCTGCTGATTTACTTGTTTAAGTTCTGGGTAATGTGAGCATCCAGATGGAGATGGACATTCAGTCATTATGCTGCCATTGCACAATATTGGGAACAAATACACTTCAAGCATGTCCTCTAGTTCTTCAGTTGTATGTATCCTGTTTTGTAATCTTTGTAAGACATTTAAAAGAATGTCACAAGATTAAATATTTGTTCTTGTTGTGGATTGACAAAGATGTGCTTGATGTAAAATTGCTTAGTCCTATTTATTTGGATTCATTTATTGAGGTAACTATTTTATTTTGTGTTTCTCACAGTTTTATTTCAAAATGTTATTTTTAAAATGACTTCTCCCTTTGTCTTTCCAGTAATAAAGCTTGCCTTTGTATGGCACACATGACTTTAGGGTATATGAGTATTTTATTTGAGTATTTTTATTTGAGTATTTTATTTTAAACCCTTTGCTGTGAAGGCAAATTAGAAAAATGCCTATTGGCATTATTAACATGAAAAAAATTCCATAAAATTTATGGTAAAAAACCGGCAGCAGTGGTTGCCGGAATTTTACCGTAAAAAATACGGTAGCAACATTTTAGGTTTTACAGTTTTAACTTAAATTTACAGTTAAATACCGTAATTTCATTAACTGTAATACTGTTAATATACCATCCTATTGAAGTACTGAAATCTGTTTTGTACCTTTGTAATACACTGATAACCACCAAATGCAGGTGGTGACGAGTAAGTCACATGATGAACCAAAGCCCATCACAAGCAGCTTTTAAATAATAACATATATAGAAGGTGCACAGTGTCATTCACACAAACACTAAACACCATCATGGTAACACACATGAAACTGAAATAATACAATAAACATTCATTTAACAACATTAGGTGCAACATACAACCCTAATATACAAAACTGATAAGAAAAAACTAAGAAGAAACAGTTATTTCAACAAAAAAACATCAAATTTGAAATGTAACGCAGGGAATTCTGGGAATGTTAGTTTACGGTTATTCACTGTAAATTATACGGTCTTTTTCACTTCCAAAAACGGTATACTTCCGTAAAATTACATGTAATGTCCAATACATTTTTTCACCGTATATAGTAGGGGAATTTACCGTTAACCATTTAACAGGTTTTTACTGTAGCATTTTTACAGTCTTTTACCGTTAAATTCACGGTCATTTTTTACAGTATAGGCTATAAAAGCCCCCAGTGGCCCGTTACATGTTGCAAATTTTTTTGTTTTGTTGTTTATTTTGTGTACTCAAGTATTCATACTTTTTAAATATGAATTTAAAAATATTGAATTTAATTTCCAGCCAAGGAAAACCGAAAAGTTGCCCAAAAATGGTGTTTCTTTGACTAAGAAAGCCATATGCTTAATTTGTCTTTTTCTTTTTATATAGATACATTTTATTAATCTACATAAATAATTGTATATTGTAATATTGTACTCAAACTTTTAAGGCTGCTTAATTTTATAATATATACTACTGTTAAAAATGAGGTAATCAAATTTTTTTTTGTTTTTGAAAGTCTTATGCTCACCTAGCCTTCATTTATATAATCAAAGATACAAATTAATATTTTTTAATTGGATTTATTAATAATTTAATCTATTCCTGTGAAAGATGATTTTTTTTAGCAGCCATTATTCTGGTTTTCTCACATGATTCTTCAGAAATCATTCTAATATTTGGTGTTAAGCAAGTAGGTAAATTTATCAATTAATGAGATTACTTGTCTTACATTCAGCAAATATTGTAGCATTTTTACAGTTGACACAAATCCATCAATAAAATACAAGCTCTCCTTCTGTTAGCGTCCCTTATTGACTGTTTGGATGCCAGGTGGGCTGTCGTGTTGGCACGTTCCTCCATTATATCAGCCAGTATAAGACATCTCCCGCCTTAACCACATACTTACCTAGATTCCTTGGATATCGAGTTGGGGTGCACATCTGTCTCAAGACACAACATCTGGGAGGGGCGTGGGACACAAGCTGTTGCCAGTGTCCAAAAGAGGAACGCTGCCAGGAGGTGGAGACCCCGACTCAGCAGCCAAGAGACATCCACACAGCCCAGCTTCCAATCTCACTGGGAAACGGCTCTACAAAGACAACCATAATGAAGTTACTCATTGGGCGCATCTAAAATGAGCTTTCCATTATGAAAGCAACATCTCTCAAGGCTTATCCAACAAAGTAGAACATTAGATTAAAGAAGTGCTAGCGTGATGCTAGTTTATAGCAGAGCTATTTGCAGACGTTAAGTCCCTTGACCATCTGTGAAATTACCTTTTGAGCATTACAATGTTTTAATCTAGTGTGCTACAGAGGACTAGCATGACTTAAAATGTTCAACTCAAACACACTACAAAATTGTGCAGAAATAATTTTCACTCAGAAGATGCTAGTAAATTTCATACAAAAAAGCAAGTAACATTAGGCTATTAGCCCCATTTACACATTAAACCTGGTAAATTGCCATAAAATCGCCCGATTGACCTTTTCTGGAAAATACACAAAAGTGCTGTTTACACAAGCGACGGTGTTTCATCTTTTTACCAGTAAGATGCTATTGTACAGGTATAAGGGGATGATCACACAGAACTTGTTTTTTCTCTTAAAAACACAAGAGTCATTTATTATAGTAGGCTACACAATGATGAAAAGAATATGCCAAAAAGGCTTGGTGTGCACTATATTACTCATGAATGGGAGAAAGTGCAACTCGCAATAAGGCGGAACACTCCTGCCTTCTAAATAAAAGAACCAATCGCTAATTGGTAAATTCATCATGTAACTGCCGTTAGAAGATCTGTTTGCTATAGAAACAGTCACTGTGCGCCCGATATCGCATACTGTCTGAATATACTACATTTGAATTTGAACAAACTTTGCGACCGTTAAAAAGTGTGTTTTATATCGTATGAATATGGGTAGTATGAACTCGTACTACATCCACAATGTTGTTACTATCACATGACCTACCAGCATCAGTTGCATCGCTTCACTGCCATTCAGAAATCCTTTCCCTTGGCCTCATGGGATAGTAAAGTGTCCATTAATTGCACACCCTGATAGCACATGTACATCACAGAGACGACTATTTGATGTCTGCATTTACATCTGCAAGACATATTTTTTAGTGTTTGCTCCTCTGCAATACGTCTATAGGACATTTCATCAGATGTCAAATAGACGTTTATTAGCTGTCTTACAGACGTCTGTCAGATGTTTGTACACACCAGATGCTTTCCAGATCAAGCGATCTTTAAAAGACATCTTGCAGACATACGTGTGCTATATAAGGTAAGGTCGTACAAATTTATGAATGATTCCACTTGTTTTAAAATTGTTCTAGTCTACTGACATTTGTTATGACATTTGCTTTGAACATAATAATGCACATGATAACTTTCTTTAACTTTACAATAGGTAACCACTTCACCAGATAATAACTACAGAGATGCTATACAGCTACCGTAAAAACGGAAATTCAGAGACAGAATTCTAAAGATGGCTGCACGCTCATTTCTCTGGCGAATAATAAGGTCTTTATACAGTAGGTTAGTAATAATATTGGCTGGTCTAGCCTTAAAAACAAGCTTTTTCAATACTATTTGAGCAGAAGAAACAAAATTGTAGAGACAGGTGTTATCAGATTTCATTGGTGATTTCAAATATGAAATGTAGGCTAATTGTAACCTCAGTAAACAGATCTGAAGAATATGTTTCCTCATTCAAAGAGATAGAAGCTATACTTGCATGACTGAAATAGCTGCCTCCAAGGCGTGTCAAAGATGGCCACCGAGTGAAATGACTCGCCTTTAAGAGACTTTGACAGGGTCTTATGCGCAAGACGAGGTGCAATGGTCAGATGTCCGTCTAGCTCATGTTTACATCGAAAAAAATGTAAAAGCAGTGGAGCTTACTGTAAACATCTCTGACAGAGCTTTATGACTGACCCAAAACAGACTTACATCAGAACAATCTTTTTTCCTATTCATATATGATCTCTATTTCCCAGTAAAGGGCCATTGAATTAAACATTAAAATTTTGAAATAGAAAGACTAAAATAGTATTGTAAAATGTATTCCAATAATTTTTATTTACAACTTTGAAAATCTCCAGTGATGTCAGTGTGGGAGTTTATCAAAAGCACTGCCCTCCTGCTTCAAATCAGTGAGTTTACGGGGTCTCTGACCTCTTGAACACCTGCGGTGCTTTTGATCCACTCAACAGCGCTTATGAAAGCATGCTAGAAGGATCTAGGTTATTGTTAAATGCCATGCTAGACACATGCAGTGAACGTACAAGGACCTAAGGGTCCAGTCTCACCTCAGCCCGCTCTAGTGTCCGCTAGCACAAAACAGGAGCATATACTTACACATACGCATGGAGAGGGAGCTGTAACTGCATACGCTGATAGTCATATCAAATTAGGCCAACATCTGGACAGACACAGGGAAAGGAATTGCTCACTCGGCTATGAACAGATATGGTTTAGGGCCACAGGCATCATGGCACAGTCTAAGAACCAGACAAAATTGCTGGGTAGGAAACGGATTTGTTTCCATTGTAGCTTATTTTACATCATTTGCTTGTTGCAATGACATTGCCCTCATAAGTTACATTTATAGTTATGTAATGATTATTATTATTATTAATAGTTAATCATTATTAGTAGGCTATGCACGCATTTGAGTCTATAAGATATGAAAGTGAGTCACAAAGATGCTTTGAAAAATGAGATTTTTCTAGCAAACATTTTCTAGCAATAAAACAATCATTCAAATTAAATAGACTTTTAAATTATATTTAAAGTAAAAGTTAATAATAATGATTCAATAATATTAATATTGTTAGTAATGGATGTATACTATATAATCCATAAATAAAACAAAATAAATATTTTTTTGTTTAATAATATTTGGTCAATAACTTCAACATTCAATTATTCACTATTAATTATTGATTATTTTAATTTTATTGCCTTCCTGTCTTGTAGAAATGGTTCAGATCATGGATAACAAAAATGTAAGGAATGTTCATTTTTGTAATGGGTAAAATCAGGTGGTAACTGGATTTTTTTTGTGCCATTAATATGAATTAATAGTTTTAAAATAGTTATAGATGAAAAATATATTTTATGTTTTATTTTATAAAAATATTTTACATTTCTCTTTTGTGCACCTCAAGTATTCATAAAAACAGCAAGAAAAAATAAAAAAGTGTTTTAAATACACTGAATTGAATATTGATTCAACAGATAATGTGAAAAATACGACTTTGGTGTATGATTTTAATTGCTGGATATAGTCAACAAGGTCTACATCTCTAGGGTAGGATGGTCAAAAGCAACATTTTTAGCTGATAGAGCCTATTGACATGATCTTGCTCTGACAGGTGGGTCTTGTGTAAAAACATCTCAGCATCCCATAATGCACCTTTTCTCAAAGTGTCTCTGAAAAAACGATGAGCTGCAATCCTAAAAACCAGATCACTGTTTCAGTTAGGGTTTCTTATCCTTGTCTGAATGTGTGTGAACACACACCTCCTGAGGAGGGAAAGCGAGCATCGCTCTCTGATTACTGATGAGCCGTCTGCCTCTGCAGCAGACCCACAGACACTTCCACCCTCTCCCTGTCTCACACACAGTCTCTGCCGCAGTGCAGGGCCCAGCCAGATCATCAGCAGCCATCACTACTGCCTCTGTCTTACTACGGCGTGTCAGGGTCAGCAGGCACTCTTTTGTGCCCTCTCTGGGTTGAGGGTGATTTGATCTGGCACTCCATTTGTGAAGGTCCATAAGCGTCTGTGTGCTCTGGGCAGACTAATGAAGCAGACATGCAGAGCTGCAAGGGTAACATGTGCCCTGCATTTACCACAGTAACAAAAATGATTCAAAACCCCACAGAGCAACTATTACCCTGTACATAGACTTTAAAATTAAATAGACTTTAAGAATACTGAAAATAAAAGACATAATAAAAAGTTAAAATAATGATAACAATATTTTGTGATAAATTTCTCATAAATACTAGAAAATTAATCTAAATATTTTGTTTCTTACAGTAACGGGTAAAACTGAGAAAATGAAATTGTTCATTATTAAATACAATATAATATAAAATTAATATTATGAATTAATTGTCGTCTTGTCTTAAAATGTTTCAAATATGAATGACACAAATTTGAGGAATGTTTTTGTAATGGGGAAAATCATGCGATAACATGATTTCTTGGTCATTTAAATTAATTAGTAATTAAAAATAGTTTTAATACTCTGAATTAAATCTCAATTCAGCCGATTTTCAACCGTCATGATTTTAATGGTTGTATAGGGTTAAGAAGGTCTAGGCCTCTGAGTGAGAAAATCATATTTTTATTTGGGATATTGACATTTTTTATATTATTATTTTTAATTTTTCTAATTGAATGCAAGATTTTTCATTACAAAATAATATGTTATGTAAAAATGTCTTAAGTTTATGTAAAACCTTGATTAGTGATTTAGAAATAGTGCAGAATATATTTATTTTACATCATAATTTTTTTATTTATTTAAAAACACATTCTGTTTTTAAAATCCTAAAACTTTGTTCATTTCCAGGTTTAAAATATATTTTGAATTCCAGATATTTGGACCCCACTATAATTCAAATTGAACACAAATCACCAGTATTATTCTTGATATTAGTTGTAGAATGTTAACAAATTAGTGTTGCATAAATATTCTAGGTTTTATGCTCTGTTTGTTCATTTTCTATCCAAATTTTCTTTTCATAATTACCCTAAACTTCTCTTAATGGCTCAAATTTATTCATGGAATGTTAACAAACATTATAAACAGTTTTGTTTACCCAAGCAAAATGTCTTTTCCATGTGTGTGCTCCTTTAATCATCCTGCAACCAGCTGACAGTAGTCTGATCCCGTAGTCTCCCATGAGCACCCTGTCCACCCACTCGCTCTCTAGAGGGCAAATGCAGACATGATCAATTGTTCAACGTTCCTGAAGCTCTGCCAGGCTCGCTTTCTTCCGTTGTTTTGCAACAGAAGCACTAAAATCTTCCTTGTGTTTCTAGGACACATCCAAACACATTAAACGGTATGTCCTGTCCCATGAATCAGTCAAGTGTTTCCGTTTTTCCTGTCTGGATGAGTAATCGCAAATTTAGCTGTGATTCTTTTCATCTGTGTGTATTTATTTGGGTGATTCATACCGCCGCTCATTTAATTGTCTAATTAAATATTGGTTCCGATTATAACATTATCCGCATGCCTGCTCTGCATAAACCGAAACAGGATATTGAGCAACCTGAAGAAAAGATGCACAAACATGCAAATATATGCACACACTCGCATTGTGCTATACCTCGTGCCATCACTAGGCAACGGTGCACACAAAGGCTGCGGCATTGGCAGCGAGGTCTGATGTGCAGAATGTGACAGACTGTTGAATGCCCTGAGTGGGGCAGCCGGAGCAAAGCCGTGTATTCAAGCCACAAGTCAGGTTTACTGACATTGTTCTCATTACCTCCAAGTGAAAGAGAAAGAACGAAATATAGGCGAGCACCCAAGCGATGACCAACCGTGTCCTGCAAGTAAATCTGCCAAACAACAAGGAGGGGGGTAAACAACCGTGTGTGTACTGAACACGGCCAGGATGATTCATCCCTGTCAAACCCAGACAACTCACCCAAATGCACAAATACGTTTTTTCAGTTACCCTTCAGTCACCCTGTCTGGGTTTATTTGCAGTGATGACCGGCTGACTGTACATTATCCCACATAAGGGGCCATTCAAACAAAATGCGTTTTTGTGTTTAAAAATGTGATATGCATGGCAGTGGAATTTAAAAATATGTAGCGATGCAAAAGTTTGCACCAGAAAGATCATTGTAAAGCATTTTTTAAAAGTTAAACTTATTTGAACTTAAGCGCTGTGTTTTTAAAACACCATGTCATGCGCGACGCAAGTGCAATGGTCAAAGGGGCCGTTCACACAGAACACATTCCACTGTGGTCCTTTTCAATTTTTTTCCCATGTAAATGCACTAGATGGATGTCTTTGATCTTTGCATTCGCACATCTTTTTAAAAAAAAAACATACCTTGAAACATGGAGTTTTTTTCCCATTCCACTGCCTTGCATCTCACTTTTTTAAACGCAGAAACGCGTTCTGCGTGACCTGCCCCAAACACATTCATCTAGCTTATGTTTACATAAAAAACTATGGAAAAGCAGTGCAGTGGAATACAAAATTCTGTATGAACGGCACCTAACAAGTGCTCCTCGCCCTTGAAATATTTAAATTTGATTGAGTTGAAATTATTTTTAGGTTTTAAGTCTTCTACTAAGAAATCTCAAGACCTTGCATTTTTTCTATTCCATTGCCCTGCGTCTTACATTTTTAAAAGCTGAGATGTGTTGTGTGTAAACCACCCCAAACGCATCCATCTAGTACGTTTGCATAGAAAAACAATGAAAAAAGTAGCACAGTGGAGTACAAAAACAATTTTGTGTGAACAGCCCCTAACATGGCTACTCACCAAATAAATACACGTACATGAAATATTGTTTTTTGTTTTTATTTAGGTTGCTTAGATTTCCAATAAGATAAAATTAGGTGTCACAAAATGAATTTTTGCATTCCGCTGTCGTTTTCAGCCATCGTTTTGCTACTTAGATGGACGTCTTTGACTGTTGTGATTGTGTCTTGCGTCGTTTGCAGCGTCTCACACATTACAGTGTTCTAGAAATGTGTCGCTCAAGTTACAATAAGTTCAACTTTGAAAAAATGCGTCTTTAGACTGTTTTTTTAAACAATTTAATCATTAAAATGTGTTCTGTGTGAATGGCCCCTTAAAATGTGCAAAACAGTCATTCTAGTAACAAGACGAAAACTGCAACAATAGTAATGTTAATAACAAACAACAGTGAAAATTAGGAAATATCTGACCACCAAATATCGTGATTGTTATTCCACAGAGCTGCATAATAATTGTTTTTTAAAACCCAATTTAGCTATAGCTCAGAACAGGATGTGTGGTGTGAAGAACCATGAGATTTTATCACCTCAAGGTCCCTAAATTACTTCTGTGCCATTAAGTAAAAAGGAGTCCAACTCGGAAAGCATTACACACTGTGGGAAAATATTATGTTTTGTCAGACCTTCACTTCCACCTTGTCAGCTGATTGCCTGACCCATCCAGTTCAAAGAATAAAAATAGCTCCTGTTATTGTCAGACTGAGGTTGGCTCTCAAAGGCACAGCTCTTATGGAAAAGCTGAGGATCGAGGAACTGGACTGAGTGAGAATTGATGTTAAAGCCCAATGACAGGGCTGCGATTAGGAATCACACTCCCTGAACAAGCACTTGGAGGATGTTTCTCCATGTACTCACAAGGACTAGGAAGTGAAGCACAAAGTGAGCTTGAAGGAGGTTATGTAAGAAACACAGAGTGACTTTATGTTCCATGCTGCTGACGGGATCCAAAAACAAGTCATGTTCTTGGTATTTGGGAATTGATGTAGCTTTCATGATGCTTCACTGCTGCTTTTCACTTCACAGTTGTTCTTTTTGATAGTGAGGTAAACATAGCAAACTTTGGTTTGGACTTACAGAAAATACTATGTGTTTTTAGAAAGTGGTAATACTTTTTAAATCCAATTTTAATCATCATTATACTTTACCAAATTGGACAAAGTATTTTGAACCAAAATAAAAAAAATGATGTAAAATGAAAAACAAATATTTATCATATCTAATATTCTGCACTATTATGACTAAAGAAAAACAATATTCTGAAATTCATGTTAATTTTTATCATTTAAAATTCGAATTTTCACTTAAATATTTATGCTGATAATATCATTCATAATGAAAATTGTGGCATAAAATATAAGTATTTCACCCAGACTTGTGGACTCCACTATATATCAAAGTACACCACAGTAAGTGTGGTTTCCATGTAAGTACATAAAATATTCATCATCTCAACCCGCAGGCTGCAGCAAGGTCTGTTTTGGCTTTGTGTCTGTGTGAACATCCTCTGTATTTTTATGAACATGCCATCTTTCTCAACAACGCATTGATACAGACCAAATAACCAAGAGCTGTCTTACTTTGTAGATTTGTTTTTCCCTACGAACAGATATAATCCTTGTCTTCATGGGTTTTCACAGTGGTAAGTGTCGGGTCTCGGGTCTGATCACCTGTTTCTTGCTGTCTCTGTGTTGTGTGTTGTGGTGCATGGTTGTTTTGACAGCTCGCCACGTGCGCATATGTCAGCATGATTGTTTCCCCGCCCTCCTTGTTATCTGCTCGCCCCTTGTTTCACACCTGGTTCTGGTCTTCTCATTAGCTTCTCCTTATAGCTCCTCGTGTTTCTCTGCCTTTTGTCAGATTGTTGTGATTATTCCCTTGCTCTGACTGTCTATGTTAGTATCGTTTACCTGCCCTGTCTTGTCTCGTCCAGGCTCCAGTGCTCGTAGCTGTTTGTTGTATCTCCCGCACCTCTCTGTGCGTGCAGGAACCCGTGGGCGTCCTCCGGCATCCGCCTACCCTGGGACTCTGCGGTCTCGTTGTTGGGCTGCTCAGCCTCTCGCTCGGATTAGCAAGCTGCTTTCCCCCCATCTGGGTGGTTGGGAGTTCCACGTCCACACTGACTGTCCGCGAAGGCACTCATTGCCCGCGGTGATTTCTCTGTTCAATAAAGCCTCTGTTGTACCCGCATCTGAATCCAGCCTCGTTTCTCCGACAGGTAAGCTTGTTGTCATGGGAACATGAAGACGTACACAAAGAGAACGTTTCCCCTTGTTCCAATGTCTTTATCCAACAAGATACAGACAGTCACTCGGATTGTGCATCCATGCACGGTGTGAATATTAACACCGATGTGAAGAGCTCCTCTCATACATTTTTCATACGCTGAATGGCTAACAAAAACAAAGAGATCAAATGAAGAAAATCAGAGGACAAATGCCATAAACACACTGGATTCAATCTGATCATGAGGCTAAACAATATGTTCAACCCAGAACATCTAGTTTACCTAAACAAAGCTAGATGACATTTATATGTCCTGGCTGCATAGGTCATGGCATTTGCATTGTTTGTGGCTGCAAGTCTTCCAGCCTGACCTATTTCTGTTTAAACTATAGTCTGAAACCCACTATAGATTCAACAGACAGACCACACACAGCAAAACACATTTCTTATGAGGGCAAATGTGAGATAATGCGCCTTTTCAGGTGACTGGTGTTGCCTAAAACCAACAGTACATCATGGTAACTGCTTCTAGTGATATAGTGAACTTGTTTACAGTGCCGTCAATCCAGCTCCATGGGCGATCTCTCCAATCGTCTGCACGACTCATTAGGCTAAAGGCCCTGCTAATGTTGGCCATGTAATTGGAGTCATAAATAAGGCAGCCCCATTCAGACAATCACCAGACAACCAAAAAAAATAATGCCTGCAGGAGATAAAAGAGGCCAATGCCAAAAACAGGCAGCATGAAGTGAGGGGAAATTCTCATATTTCGCTCATATGAATCCAAAATATGAACTACTGCACCATTCTCAATTAATCACTGAGCAATTAATAGAAAAAAAAATCTGCTGTACAGGAATAGTTCACCCAAAAATGAAAATTTGCAGAACGTTTACTCATCATCAGGCCATCCAAGATGTAGATGACTTTGTTTCTTCATCAGAACAGATTTGGAGAAATTTAGCATTACATCACTTGCTCACAAACGGATCCTCTGCAGTGAATGGGTGCCGTCAGAATGAGAGTCCAAACAGCTGATAAAAACATCACAGTTCCACATGTAATCCACACAAATCCAGGCCATCAATTAAGACTCGTGAAAAGCTGCATAAGAAACAAATCCATCATCAAGGCGTTTTAACTTCAAATCATTGCTTCTGAACCAAATACCAGTCCGTAATCCATAATAATGCTTCCTTAGTGAAAAAGTCCATCCCCTGTTGTCCTCTCACATCAAAATCCACAGACATATTTGTTTAGAACTGTTTTTGCTAGTAAATGGTATTTTGTCTGTGCATATTTCTCTCCTGATTCAGATATGACTTTATCACTGGAGAAAGCAATATAATATAGAGGAGTCATATTTAAGCCAGATGCAAAAGTTTGAAGTTAAAAACGCTACATGATGAATTTGTTTATTAGCTTTTTTGACTCTCATTCTGATGGCACCCATTCACTGCAGAGGATCCACTGAACTTGTCTAACAATGTAAAACTGTGGGGAAATCTTTGTTGTTTATGCATCTGTAAATCAAGAAGTTTAGTCACTGTCTTGATTTACGGACACATAAACAACAACCACTTGTTTTGGATGTGCAGCTGACATTATTTCATGTTTTATATCAAAGGTAAATAATCAATTATTTTTGTCATAATCATTTCAACCCTAATTAATTTTAGAAAAAAATGGGTTACACTTTATTTTAAGGTGTCCTTATATTTATACATTTAAGTACCGAGTAATATACATTAACTACATGTACCTACTATATGGTTTGGGTTAGGATTAGGGTTTGGCTTAGGGTTACTTGCATGTAATTATTCATAATTGTTATTATAATAGTAAGTACATGTAACATGTGTAACAAGGACACCTTAAAATAAAATGTAACCAAAAACTGTATACATCCAATGCTCAGTTGCTTCAAAGATGCAGGAGCCATCAAATCTGCCACCAGCAATCATACCATGATTGAAGATGTTATAACTCAGACTATCTCGGTGGCTCTTGACACAAAAGATGTGGACAGAAACATATCTGTTTGAGTGGGTGGAATATTATAGATGCTTCTTATGACATTTGCATTGATTTACACATATGACATTTGCAGTGATGAGCAGCCTATGCCTCTGCAGTAAATAAATTATGGACAACAATGTTTGTTGTCCTGATGCCTGCGCTGAAAATGATATGCAAGGCCAAACTGATGAAGTGAAACACACATTGGAGCCCCCAAAAATGTCATCCCTATTCTATATCCCCATAAAACTGAATCTAATCGACTTTACTGAACATAATAAACAATTTATAGTATTAAAATCCATAAATGCTGTAATTCAGTATTTCTTTTCTCAGTAACATCACAACTTCATCATCCTGCAAGCAAACGCTTCCTCTGTGTCCAATTTTCCCTCTAGTAATATCCACTCTGTGGACATTATATAGCCTTCTATAGCTCTAAGAATAGGTTTGAGGGTAATTACAGATCATCATTTTAATTTCTCATGCTCACAGAGGAATAAAGATCCCTTTTTAACTCTCACAAGTGGTAACACTTGCTTTTGCTAATTATTAACATTTTAAACCAGAGACTTCCAGTCTGTCTTCTGGAAATCCAGCCAACAGTCCTTGCCAGAGCTGCTCTCGTGCCCTAATGGTGAAGTCCATCTGTGAATCTCTCAGGAATCTAAGGGCCTTCTCTGCAGAATCCATACAGAAGCCATACACGGCTCTGAATTAGAAGGTGCATTTACTTATGCATTACATTCTTTGACACTTAAACAGTGGTGTCATGACACAATAAAATGAACCCATACAAATGCCACCAGAATCTATGCTAGAAGACAGATACACAAAAAGCAAATGCACAAAAACACTCTCAGCATTGTCAAATAAACTGCCGGAGGTGAAATGCTCACACAGTCATTAGAGAGAGGGGGAAAAATTAGGATCAGCCTTTTTTTTATTGACATGCACTTAAAAAGTATTAAATAAGAGCACAGACTCTTAAATCAATTGCTAAAATTGCTTAATGTCTTCTTCATTCATTAAATCAAGATCAATTTATTTGAGATGCAAAATGGAGATATTAAGTTTTATTTTCTGATCAGTTGAACAAAATTAAATAAGGTTATGTTTAAAACAAGAACAAATATCTTTCAATAGGTTTTTTTTGGTAGAAAACAAGACATAAATACTGAGGAAGAACACTTTTGCAGTGATCAGAAGTATAGCAAAACAATTTACATATTCCATTGGTTGGGAGCAGAGGATAAAGTGTTAAAGGGGTCATATGATGCGATTTCAAGTTTTCCTTTCTCTTTGGAGTGTTACAAGCTGATTGTGCATAGATAAGATCCCTGAAGTTGCAAAGACTAAAGTCTTTAACTTAGTTTATACTACACATGATATACAGCATTGATTCACTAAAAAACGGCTCATATGAGTCATTTGTTGGCGATTCAGTTAGAGTAGCCTAGGTTGAGCTCTATAGTTTTGAATTACTCATAAGAACTCATTTGAATGACTCATAAGAGTTATTCGTTTGGGTATTGGTTGGACTGCACCGGTTACGCAGTAAGTTTTTGATTTACTAAAAAGAACCGACTCATAAAAGTAATTTAAGCTGGTCGAGCTGTTTCTTGCTGTAGATTCAGTAGCATTGTTGCGGCTGCCGTTCAATAGCGCGAGAAACACAAACATTGCCTGCCAGAGTATTTTAGTAGCTACGGTGTTCCTCTTCATATATTTTCAAAATACAATAGGGATGCTCGTACTTGCATATTTCACCATATTTGCATTTTGGCTTTATTTCAATGTTTCCCTGCCCTTTTGCAACTCCCAACCTTTCATGCAGGCAGATGGATAATGACATGAGTGAGATTGCCCAGGGAAATAAACGCGACAAAGACAAACCAAATCACAGAACACACAATCCAGCTTGTTTTCATGCACCATTTCACACACAATTTCAAAATATCAAGGATAATTGTTTAAATTACACACTCTAAAAAAAATCTGTAAAAATAGAGCACAATGTACTGTGTTAATATGAAGTAATTTTCTTTTCCATATTGATTTTTTTAATAGAGTTTAATCTGTATTTTGAATTTTGCACTGCACTGCATTGTCCTTTATAGATAACATGTCTATAAAATTAATGGATAATGTTCTGGCAGAAAATTAGCAATAGGCTACATTTTCTGTTTATTTCTTTTTTTTTATATTTGTTTATTTATATTTTTAATTATATTTGTTTGGAAAACAGGCTATAAAATGCATACAATAAATCTCAGAATATCAGCTCACCCAAAAAGAAAATATGAGCTAGATGTGTATGCAACCTGTCTTACTTATCTTGGTATCTTGATGCCGATGAGAAATCTTTAAACATACCGAACATAAAATCATTTTCCATACACGTGTTATTCAGGCAAACAAGCAGCACAAATATTCAGTTCTGTCAATCCTGACATAGAGGGACATAGAAGGAGGGGAGAATAGAGAGAGCAAGGCAGACAAAGAGTGCTCCTGGCATGAGGAGTAACAATTTTTTTGTGGAGAGGAAAGCCTGGCTGAGCCAGATGGGCCATCCCGTGATATGGAAGAGCAGCAGATGTCCAAAAATAATATTGGACTTTGGCATGGCGCTCATACCACTGCAAAGCCTCATGGCCCAGCCTGCACATGGGCATCACACACCTGAGCCACTCCAGATCTCTCCCACTAATGACATTCATGGCAATGCAAAGCTCTTGTTCAGTCTGAGTATTACTGTTGGAGCTTATGAACTATCCCAAGATTATTAAAGGTCTGGAAAAGTATGACACCTTTTCTTTAAAGTCATTACTGAAATTAAAATTACTTTGAAATTAAAATAAATGCAAAAGATGGTTAACACACTGAAAAAAATGATTCATTCATCCAATTAAAAAAAATGTAGGGTAATGATTCACATCTATATTTTTTTAACTTGAGCCAATGAAAATGGGCAAGTTGTTTATTTTTCATTGGCTCAAGTTAAAAAATATAGATGTGAATCATTACCCTACATTTTTTTTAATTGGATGAATGAAACATTTTTTTCAGTGCATTATATGGCAAGAGGGACTTACAACACTCAGGAATTTATGTCACATATGGTATATTATATATGGTATATATATGGTAGTGTATATTTCATTCTCTGTGCACCAGAGAAGCTGTCTTTTTGTTATTATTTTTATTCAAATAAATAAATGAATTAATATATTCTTTTTCAAATTAATTAAGGCATTTTTAAAGTATATCATTTTTATTGAAATTTAAAAAAAAACATATGCTGGGACAAATAAATAACCAAATATATTATCTAAATAATCTAAACATACCCCACTATAATATTATGCTGACATTTCAGCAGTTAAACTAAAAAAATATGCAGTAGATCACCTAACATTTAGCAGAGACAAGAGTACTTGGTTACCCGTGCCAAGTGCTGTTTCCATACTCTTATCTAACACGCAGATGCAGAGAGCGGTCAGGGCACTATTGTACTATTGTAGACTGTAGAGCAGATGGGGATTCAGTGCATTGCTCAAGGGCTCACTGGCATAATCAGAGGAAATGCCCTTAGTCACATTACAACACGGGTTTTCCAATTTACAGCACGGTGCTTTTATCATTGCATTTCTGCCAAAATCCCCCTCAAGTATTAAAAATATTGGGTGCAGACAATTTAATGTGTTAGCCTTAAGACTGATGTGATAAATAAAATGGCTTATTATGGAATGGAAAGTACTTGTATCTTTTTTGTTGTCTTTTGACGTCAAAAACTGTGTCCGATTAATCTCTAATTACTTGCACAAAGTCATCTGTCGTTTTGTAAAAGCTGGCCAAATTAGAGGAATTCGTACATGGACAGGTTGCGTAGCATCTCCTCTTTCTCAGAAACCATGAGCAAAACAATGCAAGGTGAAAGATAATATGACCCGGACTGCATTAAATACATATTTACCAACGTGTTGTCCCTCTAGGTGATCTGTGGAATGGTTTATTGGCTGCAGAGATTAATATTAATTATTATAGTGTGGTATGGTATGTTTACTACATGCTATTTACTGTTCTGAGTGTCATTCCAGATGATGGAAGCAGAGATACCTGTGGATCCTGATGCCGACGATGGAAATGGGCCTTTGTTTGAAATCTGGCTGGTAGGAAGGCAGAATTGCTATTCGTGTTAAATAATTTAAAACCTTTACCAGGGTGGAGATTAATATGTTAGCACAATACTGTTAAGATATTAATTTTCAGAATGAGAATTCATGATAAAATACACAACGCGTTTACTCTTTAGTCGAGTTTATAAAAGTGGTGAAGTAGCGCCCTCTGTTGAGCATCTCAGAGCAGCGCACCGAACTGTTTTTAGCTGCAGTGCCGTTTCTGCTCCAGATTTCGGTTCATAAATTTACATTTAAAAAAAAATCTGTACATAAACATACTTAATTGAACCAATTCCATCATTATTACCCAGAAGAAATATACTTTGCTTTTGCATACTTTGTAATAATATGCAACAACAATAGTGGGGCATGTTGTCACAATAGGAACCCATCATTTGAGCTTTACAGACAAATTTAATGAAGAAAAAATATAAAACAGAATATACAAAGATATCAAACCCTTGCAAAAGAAATTGTACTGAATAAATTTCTATGTAATACCGTTACAATTTGTATTATTCTTCTGATAATGGCTTGCTTTCCCAGCACAACAAATCCCGTTAGTTAGCAATTATTACTAATATCAAGGTTTTCTTAGGGAGTTTGTTGTAAAACATGCTCAAATCGTAATTTTACAGTATAGTTCATTCTGAGAAAAATGCATTTTTTTCTGACAAGCATGACAGCTGCAATTCCTGGCAGGTCGTAGCTAGTTCATATTTACAGAACACTGTCATATTGCCATTTACAGAGATATGCAGACTACCTTGAGAAGTTGAACTTGATAAAAACCCAACACAGTGTAACAGAACAGAATCCCTTTATTCAAGTATGAAAATGTAAAGCACATTTTAATTGTAGCATACAATTCAATATGTAATACAAATCAACACAACTATAAAAGCAAATTATTTCATTTGAACAATCAAGTCATCTGAAGAGGTCTATTTCATAAATCTGATTTTTAAGTGCATAGAATTTTGCATGACAGTAACACTTAAGTCCTACAAATCCTTATTGAATTGGTCCTTCATAACATAAAAGTGAGAGTAAGAGAATATGGTAACAAAACAAAACTCAAATCTGATACTGTAAAACATAAGCAACCTCTAAAAACACACAAAAAAACATAACACAAAGTAAATGTTTTGGTTTGCGCAAAACAATTTGAGACCTGATCAACGCTTTCTAAATTATGATGCATTTTGCGTTAAGCTGAAAGACTGCTATAAGGTTAATGCTTCATATTGATCAAACACAGTTGAACCAATACCAACAAGTAATGAGTACCGTTAGTTATAACAGGCTGTGACCTTTAGCAGAAGGCACAATAACATTTCAATGAGAGAAATACAACAGCGACAGCAGCCTAGCATATATTAACATATAAGATATCTGGATGAATCTCACAAAACCTAGGTCATATCTCACACCAAAATCAAAAGAAAATAAAGTAAATACATTTGGCTCAAAGAAAGTCATTTTGTGGGTTTTGCATTAAGATTGTATTAAGATTTTTTTTCTCAATGTAACATTATTTTCTGATAATATTTTCATGATTCAATTGGGATAAATTTTCCTCCATATTTCAATAATTTTTTTGTTAGATCTGTTATTCTCAATTATAATTTTCATTACTATAACACATTACAGTAAAACAGTAATGCACTTGTTTTTTTTATTTTTTAGCACAAATTAAAGACTTAATTTAAATAATTGCATTTCATTTTAAATAGCTAAAAATAACATTTATAATAAATGACACCATGCAAAATATAATTTCTCTTTTGTTTCTTTTTGATTTTGGGGTTAAATGTGACCTGAACGTATTTTTGTGAGTCATTTGCTGTGTCACTGAATTATTTTCTACTTCAGCAAATTTTGTATGGACAAATCTGCTGATTATTCAAAATAAACTGAGTGCTAGGCTTTGCTCCAAGTCTGAGGCATAAACACAATGGTTACCGCAAAGTTTGGAGCTATTACGTTTTAGTTTGGTTTAAGTGGTTTAAACGCCCTTTCGTTTTGACATCATTTTATATATATGTGACAGAAGTTTTAACTCAGCCTAACAATACAAACTAGGGAAAATGGAACCTAACAAACAAAGCAAAAAATAGAACTTTTTATGCACATCATATTGAAATGAACGACAAAAACGAACGTTATAAGTGATGAAAGCTAAGACAAACTGAAATCGACTTGCATCTCTTTTACTAGGACCTTATAATTAGAAAGGCCCACAAATAACCTCTAGATCCTGCACTCTGGAAGATCAGGCAGAATCCACTTTAAATTCTCATAATAAAAAGATTACCTCCATTGCAAAGTGCCTCTTAGTGCTGATTACTAGAAATAAAGGTTGTATGGGATTGTCCCAGCTGTACCCATTTAACTGTGCTATGCCATTTGTCTCCATCCAGATGTTACCATCAGCTGTTCTAAAGGATAGTTTGGATGGAACAAACTGAGTTAGAAGAGGGAGGCCAGCAGCCTAGTGATTCTAACCTGAAACAGGGAAGAGGAGGTTTGTACTGTAGATGAGGAATCGTGTACACCTTCATGACATTCACATTTTAGCAGTCCAGTGGGTATCTTAAACTCAGCTGAGTACACTGAACAGTCCGTCTCAGTGAAGTGCACCCCAGGTTTGTACCAAAGAAAATAGTGTATGTGAAACACACTGCCTTCACGCAAGTAAACTAAAGAACAAAGCTAAACATAAAGACTGAAATGAAACATTGTGAAACAGCGTCCTGACCAAATCAATGCTGCAGCAGATGACTGTGGCTTGACTCGACACAGTGTGTTTGTGAAGAGACTGTGGTCAAGCGCACACGTTTGCCATCCTTTTGAAGCTTCTCAAGTGCTCGACACAAATCAATCAGCTGTTATTCCTTTCTCTCGCAGTTCCTCTGTCACCCGAACAAGGTATGTAGGATCTGGATAACCAAAGCTGAAAAAAAAGCAATATTAAGTTAAAGCGAAAGTTGAAGTTCAGCGAAATGTTTCTTTGGCCTTTTCATATTAAAAGGTATTAAATAAATGCATAGAATAATGTATGAGTATACGATACGAAAAGTTTTGGGTCAGTAAAATAAATTTTTTTTTTCAGCAAGGATGCATTAAATTGATCAAAAGTGGCTGTACTATAAATTTCTATTTCAAATAAATGCTGTTCTTTTGAACTTTCTATTCCATCAATAAAAATGGCTTCCACAAAAATATTAAGCAGCACAACCGTTTTCAATACTGATAAGAAATGTTTCTTGAGCAACAAATTGAATGATTTCTGAAGCATCATGTGACACTGCTGAAAATTCAGCTTTGCCATCAAAGCAATAAATGACATTTTAAAATGCATTCAAATACAAAACAGATATCTCAAATTGTAATTATATTTCACAATATTACTGTTTTTACTGTATTTCTATCATGACAACTCTCTGAAGATTTTAGCATGGTAATGATGGTTATGACAATGTTTATGTATTTGGTCTTGGCGGAATAGATCTTCTACGCTGCTGCTGCTGCTGTTGGTTATTGCTGTAGATTACTGCTGCTCCTGCTGCAAGCAAGTACAGGAACTGCTACTACATACGGTGATACGGTGCTGTGAGTATTTAAGACACACTGCTGCTGCACAAATAGCATATAAAATAACCCGTAGCAGATCTATACAGGTGGAGCTGGGGAAGGTGAAGGGTTTCAGAGGAACTCTGAATGCGTGCTGCAAAATTCTCAAGTGGATGCTAACCAGTCATTTAAATGTAAAGCAGTAAGTTCATTGGCTGCATATGCAACAAGAACCAATCAGTCTGTGCCAAGTCATTTAACGCTGTAAATATCATCAGTTACGTTAAGAACCCATCAGCCAGTGCCACCTAGAGTTTCATGAAAGAACTTGGCATTAATGTAATGGGATAACTCCAAATTTTGACTCTCACCCAAACCAACGGCTTTAAATTTTTAAGTTTTATGTTCAAGTCAAAAAGCAATTCCAGGGAAGAGATGCCTGTGGTATCACTGATTCCCCAGATATAATTAAGCAAGCAACTATTAAACTGCATACCATCGTGGTCCGCCCCATATGGAGGTCTTGTGGTGGATATCATTCCAGGTAATAACATTATGCATGCCGGTGGTCATGGAGGTGCCTATGGTGAAGATGAGGCGCTGCTCAAAGGCCCGCCGCAGCATGCGGAGGACACGGTTTCCCTCAGGGCTGTCTGGCAGATATGCCACTCGGTCTGTGCCTGGATACCTCACCCCAGGGTTTGGATGCTCTTGCTGAAAGAATTTTAAAACATAACAGTGTGTGATTATAGATTCCGTGTGGAATTTTTATACGGTATATAATGAAAGCTGGTCTGTGGTTATCTGAATGCAAAACACGCTGCTGTTATCTGCCTGTAAGCAGTACTTACCGCTTGCAAACCGGGAGGGAAACTGTAAATAATGCATATGCAGCCATAACCTTCATGGCCAGGCAACTCCAGGTCTGGGTCTCTTTCAACCATCATGGTCCCATTGGCCGGTTGGTTACCGATAAGCTGCCCATATACCAGCCTGCACACAGGACACGCTTTTTTGACTTGAAATGCCTGTTCTAAGCAGGACCGACAGAACGAGTGGCCACACTTGTCCAGAGTTGTCTTTTCCACCATTTCACCCATGCAGATAGAGCAAACGGTGCTCTCTTCTTCACGAGCGATGGCTAATTCGGCACCGGTCCTTGCTGCGGCCTCATGTTGCATGGGTAAAACCACACAGGTGTCCATGTCTGCATTTTTCCTGTATTTCTGCTGTTGCCTCTGCGAGCGCCGTGGTTGAGGAGGCGGAGGCAACAAGCTCCCTTCCCCGTCGGGTTCCATTGCCGTCATGCATGGTAACAGGGAACGTTTCCTTTTAGGAGCTGCTTCTTGTTTGGTCATCTCTTTCCGGGCACAACGGCATAAGTCTATGAAAGCTTTCCGTGTAACAGGAGAAACCCGCCCCTCCATCATTCCAGTTCTGGCCCTGCTGCTGCCCTCCACCGGGGAGAGCCGCACGGCACAGCAGCCGCCACGCTCCCCGCGCCGGATGATGTCCGCACTCAGTCCCTGCTTGTCCTCGAAGTCGACCAACCAGGGTCGTCCTGCGGCTGCAAGGTAATCCCACACCGCCTGCGACACCAGCACCTCGTCACTGCCCTGCCCCGCTCGCACGCTCATCTCATCAGATGAAACTGTGAGGAAAAAGAGATCCGTTTGCAAGAGTCAACATGAGGCCACCATGAACATTAAAAAGGGTGCAATAACTTAGTATTTTGCTTATTTTCTTGTGGTAAATATGCTACATTTGACACTATACCAAACCAAAAAATAAAAATAAAATTATTAGTTACTTGAATTTTTTTCAGTATTTTCAGTTAAAAACACACAAGAGTGTAAAAGGTAAATAAAATATTTTTTATTAAAAACAATGATATATCATCTAAATCTGTCTATCTATCAATCAATCAATTTATTTATCTATCTATCTATCGATCTATCTTTTTTTGAAGAAAAGTGTATATTTTAGGTGACTGATTATTTCCTCAGATTTTTACCATTTTAAATAAATAAATACATTTAGCTTTTTAAAATCTTTTTAAATAGTTTTATGCAGTCTTAAGAACAGCATAATAATTATACAAAGAAAATTATATATATTATATATAGCTAAATAAATATATAATAATAATCATATACACTACCAGTCAAAAGTTTTTGAACAGTAAGATTTTTAATGTTTTTTTAAAGAATTCTTTTTTGCTCACCAAGGTCCCATTTATTTGATCCAAGATACAGCAAAAGCAGTTATATTGTGAAATATTTTTACTATTTAAAATAACTCATTTCTATTTGAGTGTACTTTAATATGTAATTTATTTCTGTGATCAAAGCTAAATTTTCAGCATCATTACTCCAGTCTTCAGTGTCACATGATCCTTCAGGACTCATTCTAATATGCTGATTTACGGTTCAAGAAACTTTTTTTTTTATTATCAATATTTAAAACAGTTGAGTAAATTTTTTCAGGATTCTTTGATGAATAGAAAGAATCAAATCAGCATTTATCTAAAATAAAAGATAGAAATTAGCAAGGTTAGTTTAAATTGATCAAAAGTGTTGATAAAGACATTTATAATGTTACAAAAGATTTCTTTCAGTTAAATGCTGTTCTTCTGAACTTTCTATTCATCAAAGAAACCTGAAAAAATTCTACTCAGCTGTTTTCAAAATAATAATAATAATAATAAATGTTTTTTAAGCAGCAAATCAGAATATTAGAATGTGACTTGAGTAATGATGAAAAAAATTCAGCTTTTAAATCACAGGAATATTACATTTCAATATATATTAAAATAGAAAACAGTTATTATACTTATTTTACTTTATTTTAAACTTTTGACTGGTAGTATATAATTATAGTTAAAAAATATAAATGACATTTTTTAAAAATCTAATATTTGTCATATCCATCTACATTTATTTTGTTTCTACTTATTCATTTTTAAATCATTTTATGTAGTTTCTCAATTAATATGAAGTCTTAAGAACAGGGTAGTAATTATACAAAAAAATAATTAAAAATGCTGATTAAACTAGTTTTAGATTAAATATAGCATGTCACACTACAGGACACTGCTGTGACTGATTGGTGTCATATTAACTAACCAATTACAGTAATGGTAAACCTATTACCTTATTACAATTTTTGAGATTAAATATTAGCTTGCGCTTGTTATCAATTCACCCTTTTCTTGTCAGGAGAAACATATGATGAATAATACACGTGTAATGAGTCAACCCTGCATAAATTCACAATACTTCACACCTGACAAGAGCTGCAGGGTGGCATGCAAATACTTATCAGCCAGATCTTACTTTGCGCTTAATCTCTTATAAAAAAGGATTATATTATTAGGTTTAATCATCATAATATCATTTATCCTTCCACAATCCAATCGATTTGTGGCTGTGCAGCAGAAGGGTGGAATATTCTAGACAATGAAGTTTCTTGCATGAATAGGCTGTGCGGAGTATTGCTCGTTCAACACCTACAGGCAGCTGTGCAGAATCACATCAGCTGCTCTGAAATGTGTTCACTGTATAAACAAAGGATCGTTCTGTGTTGCTCTACCTGCTCATGAATGTCACTTGATGCTTGCAGTGATTACATTATTGAAGCTAAATTACCTTGTGATCCCATAAATTCTCATTAATTGCAGTAACAGGCCTATTTCCCTGTTTTAGAGAAAATAAATATACAAGTTAGATCAAGACATTGTTTATTTTGCGGATTGTCCAGCAACCTGACAGATGAAGAAAAGGATGGCAGTCTGCCTTAACCTAAGCATTTGCTAAATAAGAATAAGAATAATGTAAAAACACATTGGGATGAAGCCTATTGTGCTCGTGTAATAAATGAATTCACCTTCTGTAGTGACTTTGCCGGAAGACATTAATGTAAAGGAAACCTACTGCAACTGGAGAATGCCTGCTTCCACTCGACGAAGAAGTCAACAGACGACCGCGGCATTGAACGTGCCTTAAAACTACGACAATCCTGGCGAATTAATGCTTGGGATATTTTATTTAAATTCGGATGACACTTTGCTCGCTCAACACACCAGCTCAGTCTCTTTGTGGTTTTCCAATTCCCCGTCCTTGGCCACAGGAAGACAACAAGCATACAAAGAACATCGTTGACTGTCACGACGAAACTGTTTCGCCTTGAGCTCCTTCGCGACACTAACTCGGCGTCTCTATGTCATATTTCGTTATCACGTAGTTTGCTTTTAGTAATTACAGTGAAAAATCCCCTGAAAACAAGATAATGTAGGCAGGAAGTTCGTCATTCTAGCCTGTTGGCTGAGCCGGATTAGAGATTACGGGATGTGACCACTGTGTGGCGCTCTTTTAAGAACACATCATCAAACATCTTGTCTGACTTTTGTGTTTTTTCCATAGACTGTATTTTTCTTATTAACCCCGTCTGTATATATTAACGAGAGAGATAGATATTTTAAATTGATAAGAATTTGCAATTATCACTTTATTAACTTTGCTGTCTATTATTATTATTATTATTATTATTATTTATTTGAATTTATTTTGATGACACTTTTTGTGTATTGATGCTTTGGCAATATTGTGTGCAAATCATCACGCCAATAAAATACTTATAGATGTATATATATACGCCAATATAAATACTATAGATAGATAGATAGATAGATAGATAGATAGATTGAAATATATCATTTGCAATTATCACTTTAACATTACTGCCATTTATTATTATTATTATTTCTTCCTTTTGTCTTCAATCAATAAATGTATTTCTTTGCTTCGCCTTATTTATTTTCAGTACTACGCTTTGGCCATATTGTAATTGTTGAGAAACTTGACAATAAAGTTTAATTTTGACTCTAGATAAGAGAAAAGTAACGAAAAGAAAAGATAATACAAGAAAAAATGCTCTTTTTTTTTTTAATTAATGCTCAAAAATCAAGAATAGTACACATAGAATAATACAACCATTAACATAAAAATGACAAACAATAATAACAAAAAATAAAGTAGAAACAAACAAACAAAAAAGAACAGGAAAAAACAAGGAAAAGGGGGTTGTTAATACATTACAAACTGAAAGAATAAAATTGAGATTTACATGTCATTAAAGATAGGAAAAGAGTTACAGATAGATAAAGTTTTTAAGGCTTTTTTGTTCTTAGACAACTGGATTTTTTTGTGATGACTCTGTTGAAACTGTTGTTCATCTCTTTTGGAACTGTCCATTTACAAAGAAATTTTGGCAAGATGTTTTAAGTTTCATTAGGAGTAACATTTATAATGAATGTATTCTGTTTTGGAAGGACGTAGTATTGGGTTTTATTGAGTATGAACAATCTAAAAGGAAACAGTTTTATGTAGTGAATCTGATTTTGCTTCTTGCAAAATTTCACATCCACAAATGCAAATATTCAAACTCTAGACCTCTCTTCTTTGTTTTTATAAAAGAAAAAATGCTTATTACATATCCTATTATAAATGCGTATGATTCCTGTATTAGCTGACGTCCTACAACAGTCGAGGCGGAGCGAGGTTTGCGTTACTATGGAGACGCGTTTGCCCAGGGCGCGCGCATGGCGCGGAGCGCGCAGCAGAAGTCGCTAGAAACGTTGAGATGATGCGTCATTGCGCGCGGCGCCAGTGAGTAGACACGCGCGGATCCTGTGCAGGTTGACAGAGCGGAGCATAAACAGCTAGCTTCCGACTTTATGCATTCGCTTTGATCTGACAGCACAATTTCCAAACACTACCGCAGGCGAGAGGACGTGAGTGGCAACGCAGATTTTGGTGAAAACTGAAAGAAGATATCGACATGTGAGTTTGCCCGGCAGTGATAAGGATGCACTAACTTATTAGCTAGTTAGCAAGTGTGTTCATAACCTCTATCAGGCAAACAGATTTTCTCACATACAGCTATTAGACATGGACGTTAAGGAGAATACTAGTCATTCTCGGGAAGACCGTTTCAAATTGTATAGAAAAAATCGAAATCGGTGGTGAAAATAGCGCATATGGTTATCACAGCAGAACTTAGCGAACGTTAGCTAGTTAGATAGTTTAGGCCTGTAGTTACTGCACAGCTAACATCAGAGCTGCTGCTCAGTTTACTATTAACTTGCATGATTCTTTTTATTTAAGCTTTCATCTGCATTACCGTAAAATGTACTAGCAATATTTACGACCTTGATTAAGCCTATAGGATATGCAGGGTGTTCCCTGCTGGAAAAATAAATACACATGCTTAATCCAGCCTAAGTTGGTTTGCTGGTTTAAGGTGGTCTTAAAACCTGGTTATGCTAGTCTTCCAAGCTGGTGGCCAAGTTGTTCAGCTGAAGAGTCTTCGTTTGCTGTCCAGGCCTAATCAGGCTGGTATGTTGGATGGTTTTAAAAAGGGTTTGGGGTAATGTTCAACATACTGGGTGACCACCCAGCCTTCAGGATAAACCACCTGAGCATCAGCTTGGCTAGCCAGAGAGACCATTTTAGTCCAACTTAAATTTGCTGATGTAACTTGGTTTAAGATTGCAGCAGGAATTAATCATGATGATTAGAATTTCAACATGGCCAATAATACAGCAAGTCTAAACAAAACATGCATTGCAACAGCTTGACATATTAATTGGTGTATGATTAAATTAACCACCATTTATCTCTCCTTAAGTTAAATTGCACTTATTTGCAGGAAATATACATTACATTCAAAAGTTTTGGATCTAAAATATTATTTTTTTAATGAATCACTTTATTGCGCAAGGATGCATGAAACTGATAGAAAGTGACTGTAAAGACATAATGTTCTAATAGATATTTCAAATAATTTTAATTTTGTATTCATCAAAGAATTCTGCATAAAATGCATAACGTTTTCCACAAGCAGCACAGCTTTTTTTCCAACACAAATAATAATAAGAAATGCTTGAACAGCAAATCGGAATATTAGAATGATATCTGTATAATCATGTGACACTGAAGACAGGAGTAATGGCTGCTGAAAAATCAGCTTTGCCATCACAGGAATAAATTGCATTTAAAAAAATAAAAATAAAATAGAAAACAGTTTTTTTAAATACTAATAATATTTCACAATATTACTGTTTTACTGTACTTTTGATCAAATAAATGTAGCCTTGGTGAGCATAAGAGACTCCTTTCAAAAACATTAATATCTTACCGAACTTTTGAAGGTAGTTTATGTCCTAGGTGTGACAGGTATTACACTAGTAGTCAAGTATGTTGGGGCTTGTGGCTACTGCTAGCCTATCCCTACAATCCTTAGCCAGAGGTCATGCATTTAAAATGCAGTACAAGATTGAATATTAATTATTACTCAATCACTTCCTTATTGCTAGGGCTTGGTTCTGCCCTTGTGATTATTATAGTGGTGAAGCCCTAAGTAGATTGCTAAGAGGCCATGCATGAACCTGCCAATCGATACAAACTGGTTGCCACGGTAACGTCATTGTTGCTCCATCCCCGCCAAGGCCTCCAGCTCGCACATCTTAATTTAGAGCTGCACTTTTAGTGTGGAGTTTGCCTTTTAACAAATGCACGTAGCTGGTTGCTTAGTTCGCCATGTATGTACCCCATTATAACTAAATGCATTTATTTATATGTCATATTGAAGTCTAGTTTGATCTTTTATTGAAGTTCTGCATGTTTTTTTTTTTTTTTTTCAAATATATTTTAATTCCAGATGTTTTTAATATTTTCATTCCATTCGTTTTGCAGGCAGCCAGCAACTGCCAAGTGGGATGACAGACGGGAGGCTGTCTTCATTGAATTCTGTATAGAAGACAGCAAAGATGTCCAAGTTAAATTTGACAAAACAAAGCTTGACTTCAGGTACATTTTATTTCAAGTTCTGCATGTTTTTTTTTTTTTTTTCAAATATATTTTAATTCCAGATGTTTTTAATATTTTCATTCCATTCGTTTTGCAGGCAGCCAGCAACTGCCAAGTGGTATGACAGACGGGAGGCTGTCTTCATTGAATTCTGTATAGAAGACAGCAAAGATGTCCAAGTTAAATTTGACAAAACAAAGCTTGACTTCAGGTACATTTTATTTCAATCATTGTTAAAAATGTGTTTATACTCTGCTGCAAAAGTCAGTCGTTATTAAATTGTCATTGCAAAATATAATTATTCAGTGTACTGCCATGAACTAATGTTTAATATGTGCATTATTGAAGTGTTTGATGCTATAATGTTAATGCTTGACTCTTAAAATGCAATATAGAACTATAGTAGTTCTTTCTGAATTGTAATATGCTATATTTCTTGCTTTAGTTGTGTTGGAGGAACAGATAACATGACACACCATAATGAAGTAGAACTATTTGAGTCCATTGACCCAAATGTAAGTGCACCACCTGATGGTTTCTGTTCTAATTCAGGTTGTAAGAGCTCATGGCATCTGCATGGCTCATTTATTACTGTGCGTTACAGAGAACGCTGTTACTCTTTTACAGGAGTCTAAACACAAACGCACAGACAGGTCTGTGTTTTGCTGTCTAAGAAAAGCAGAACCTGGCAGGTCTTGGCCAAGGTTAACAAAAGAAAAAGCAAAGGTCAGTGTTTGTTCTGTTTAAATTATTCAAACGTAACTTCATTTAGTAATCAGATAACATGTTAAGTAATGTTTCTCAATGTACAGCTTAATTGGCTCAGTGTTGACTTCAATAACTGGAAGGACTGGGAGGATGACTCCGATGAAGACTTGTCCAGTTTTGACCGTTTTTCAGAGGTTTGTGTCTATATATATTACTATTAATAATATAGATATTCTTAGAATTTTGTAAAAGGAAAATAAATAATACTCAATTGTTTTTATTTAATTTTTTTCTTAAAGATGATGAACAGCATGGGTGGGGAAGATGACCTACCAGATGTGGATGGTGCAGATGATGTGAGAGAATAATGTTGTTAAATTGGCCAAAAGATTATAGTTATTTTTGCCATATTATCAGCTCATTAGGCATCCCATTATTTAACTAAATTTTTTTTATTCATTAGTTATTTATTAGTTAATAGACTGATAAATGCTATGCTAAAATGTTTTTTATCTCATTCCAGGAGGTGTCTGCAGATAGTGATGATGAAAGTACGTTTTCTTAAATTATCTGTCCTCCTCTGTGTGATGTTTGTTTGTTCATTGTATTATTTTGAAAATCAGTACATATGAACAATATATATGTTAGCTGTTATAATTTTATATGGTATTAATGAACAGTATTCTTTAAAAAAAACATTGACCCGTTTATTTGTTTAAAAAAAAATAATGTAATTAAAATATTAAAACATTTATTTATCCTTTAATTTATGTACTGTACATTTTTTCCCCCCAGAAATGCCAGACCTTGAGTAAAGGAAGAGCAAACTCATGCAGAAGAGAGCAAGAATTTTCACTTAACACTTAAATGAAGAGAGAGACTAAGTTTGAGTTGGTAGCCATTTAAAAACTGCATCGTTTTTGAAACTTTTTCAAGGTCTTTCTGCAGAAAGTCACAAGGGATGAATTTTTACTGTTGTGTTGATGGCAACATCAGCCCCTCAACAATACACTCTTTACTTTTCTGTTCTGCATGGACAATTACGAGCTCTCAATGATGTATTGTGGACACCATTTATGGTCCATTTACTCAATTTTTCCTCAATGTCAGTGGGGTTATTGCATCATGTAACGTATACATTGTAATTTGTAGTAATGGAAAAAAGGACATGAATGACTTTATCGACATATTCTGCCTTCTCCCTCTCATTCAAACTAAATTTGATTTAATTCTATTCTTTTGTTTGTTGGTGTTGAGGTTCCGATTTCCTTGTGTGTGAGCGAAGGAAGCATTGGCACATGCTGCTTCATTGCAAATGCTAGCCAAGACATTTGATTTTCAGTAGTGCTGCATTTGAAATTAGAATGGCATATTCAAAGCCCTTGCACTGATTCATTGGTAAACCCCTGTTTTATGTGTTTTAGCTGCAGTTTTGCCCTTCAGATAGGTTTGTGTTAATCCAACATGTTCAAAGTACATAGTCCTGTCTGTACACGCTGCTTTATGAAATGATTTCAGGTTGGCAGTTAGTATTTGTTGTTTTGTATCACACTTAGACGTGTAGCAGGCAATTGTACACTGGTTTCTTCCATATATGTAAAGAGAAGTGATTAAAAAAAGCATATGCCTCACCGCTGTACAGAACAAAGGTTAACTTATCAATAGATGACCAATGTGTGTGTTGCACTCTTAATATCAATGCAGGTGTGACTAAAAGATGAAAACAATGTTGTGACCTGTCAATTCAGGTTTATAAATTTCAGTTTGTTAAACACAGTGAGGTTTTTGTCTACATATTTCTAATAAACTGTCTCTAAACAACACTTTGAATTCTTCGTCCTTTATTTGTACATCTGAATCAAGGATCATTTGCAGTAGTGAGTGTTATTTCAGACAATTTTTTTCTTTAAATGTTAACCCTTTCTACTCTTGGTTAAAATGTAATTACAATTAAAAATTCTTACCCAGCTTTTCTATTTTACAATATGTTTTTACTTCCAATTTCACATAAAGCATGCACAGTTGACCCAATTCTATATATGAGATTTATCATGAACGCTGTTAAAATTTATATTGCATTATGAAATATAGATTTATCAAAACGATGACATGACAACGTCTGTCGGTGCGTAACTAAAAAAAAAAAACAGGCTGCAGAAATTCCGGAACATCTTGTCCTTTCTCATGTAAAGAGAAGAACAGTCCTTCCGCCACAAGATGGCGCTGTAGTTCCATTTCTGCTAAACATGCCTGGCAAGAATGAAGTTGCACTTTGAGTTTTCGAGAACTGATACCACATTCAACGAGACAACATCTGCTTAAAAGCTAAAAGTCAGTTAAATGCCTCTTTGGAAAGGATACTAACTTCAGCACAATAACTTATATGCTGACTTAAGGTTTGTGCGATTGAAAGAATAATCACTTTTCAAACTGCTAGAAGAATTCCTTACGAAAATTAGCCATGGTTTTATAATGTAAAAGTGTAGTAACCATGGTTTTTTGGCGTATTGACTACCATTTGTATAACCACAATTTTACAACAAATACCATAGTTACACTATGGTTAGTGTAGCAAAACCATGGTTAAATTGTGGTTAACATGGTTTAACTAGATTGTACAAAAACCCTAAGTCACATTTAACCCCATAGAGTTCTTTAAGGTTTTGCTCATATTGAAAACATTCACTATTAAACATTCACCACGTATTCAATATTCATCCCAGAATGAAAAAAGTACTTTTTCATCAAATGTACTCATTTTGTTCAGCCACTTTAGGTGTGAGGAGTCCACGCACCGATCTACAGATCACCCTGATGGTTTGAGGTCTGGGTTCTGATTGGACAATTCTAATGCAGAAAGGTAAGGGTTCCACTGAGCAGACTAGAGTCCAGAACAAGGGGCCCCTCAAAAAGTTTAGTAAGTTGCTCAGAGAACTGCCCTTTTTTAAACCAGATTGATTGTTTTTCTGAGGATATGATGTCTTGGAAGCTCCAAAAAGCAGCAATAAACCAGGTGCTTTGATGATACAGCTACTTAATACAGCAGGTGGAGTCATAAGGATGGATGAATAGTATCTGGAGGGACTGTATGTTTTGATCAACAGTTGACATGTGAGGCCTGGTATATTTTAGGGGGTTGAGATCCCTGAGCTAGCGTTTTGTTTAAGACAGTGGCGGTATGGGAGGTCGGTGAGGGTTGTGTTGGTGTCAGCAGTCTGTGCTAGAGGTAATAGAAAAATCCTCACGCAAGCAGTTTTAAGCTATCTCTCCTGTGCGACAAAAGGCGGCTTATGGACACATGAGCAGGCAGTGGTGTGGAGTAATCCTGCCCACAATGGACGTATACAAAGTTGGTTACTCTGAGTCGGCCTTGCAGAGTTACCATGACTTGTAACTCAACTAGAAACACCTGCTTCCAAAGCAAATGAATCTGGCCTGGTCAGTTATCTTGCCAAAAATGAAACTGGAGAGAGGCAATGACAGATATTTGATACCTAGTTTATTTAGGAGGTACTTCACCTTAAATGACCTTATTTAGGGTGAAGAATGATTGCCAAAAATATTATTACTGAAAGACTTGCAATTCAGCGTTGTTATTATCTGAGATTGTTTTTATGCCTAGAATTAGTATAGAAAGAGTTAACACTTGCCTGATAATTCACAGCTAAAATTCTTGACTAAACAAAGTTAGAGTGTGTTTTCCATGGCTTATCCTTCAGAGTAGTTATCACGCTGCTATTTTGGAAAGGACTACTTATGCAGTAGTGCTAATTGCATATAAAAGCTCCTATCATTTGAGACAATGGCCAAAACGCACCATAAAAATTTTAATCAAAGAAGGCAACAGAAACTGTTGCTGCCAGCATTTTGGTTCATCCCAAATGAAAGAGCAAAAAACACAAGCGAAGCAGTATCCTTTCAGTAGTCTATAGCTCACCCTGATTGCCCAGAGAAGAGGCTCAGTGTTGCCCCCACCCCACTATCACCTCCTGCCTCCAAACATGGATTTTCCAGAGCTTTATTGGGCCTCAGGCCAGCAGTCCTGCCAGCACACACAATGTAAAACTCTGCCTAATCAGTTCTGCACAGAACCAACTGGCTCTGTCTTGACCAGGGTAGGGGGTGCTACTGCAAAGCCCTCATTGTGTGCTGTGGAAAAGTCACTCTTTCATGCAATTACAGTGAAAATGGTTTTCATATTATTATATGTGATTTGTGTGGGATGCTAGATAACAGAAATATTACAGACCACAAGCAAAGTGAAATAGCTGCACAAGGTGTAACTAACCTATCTAACATATCAAAATCCAAACAACTGATTGACAACATTGTAAATATTATATAACACCAATTATATTCTATTTACATTTATGCATTTGGCTGATATTATATTATATTATATTATATTATATTATATTATGTTTATGCATTGTGCATATGTGTTTATATACACTAGTCAACATTTGAAATCAAAACCTTTCATCAAAGTTGTCCTAAAACCTAAAACCAAAATGTGTTCTTGTCTTAAGACAACTTAGGAAAATCCACATAATCTATATGTTTAGTAATAATTATAAATATGTAGTATTTATAGACAAAAATATAAAAATATATAATTATAAAAATATATAATAACAATAATGATGATGATAATAATAATAATTAACACTTTGCATTCTATGTTTTAAATTAAATGTATTTTGTTTTGGATAAAAGCATCTGCCTACTATTATATTATATTATATTATATTATATTATATTATATTAATTATATTATTATGTACATTAATGCATTTGCATGCACACTCATATCTAATATTTCATTTCATTCATTTATCATAGATTTTTCTTAATGTTTTTACTAAAAGACCCATGGGTCAATATCACTGTAGGGTGCCTTTTGGTGTCCTGTATATAAATAACTAATTTGCCATGATAACTTAACATAAAAATGACTATGAAAGGGTGTGTTATATTATGCTACGTTTTTATGTTCATAACAAAAGCATTACTTGTCTCTTTAGATACATTTTCTATATTTTTTTTAGTTTTGTGTAAGAGGATGTGTGTTATTTTGCTATTTCCCATGCACTGCTCATTAAATTGAATGATATGAATGATTGAATTATAATAGAATATTGTCAAATCATAACATTTAAAAACAAAAACAAATCTCCTATTAATATTTTGTTAAATAAGAGATTACTCAATTTGAGTGTATTGTTCATTTGGTAATAAAAACGATATTTTTATTTAATAAAAAAAAAGAGTTTGTCCATTTTTCCTAGAATGGTTGTCCACCCTGTTGTATTATTTGAAATCAAAACCTTTCATCAAAGTTGTCCTAAAACCTAAAACCAAAATGTGTTCTTGTCTTAAGACAACTTAGGAAAATCCACATAATCTATATGTTTAGTAATAATTATAAATATGTAGTATTTATAGACAAAAATATAAAAATATATAATTATAAAAATATATAATAACAATAATGATGATGATAATAATAATAATTAACACTTTGCATTCTATGTTTTAAATTAAATGTATTTTGTTTTGGATAAAAGCATCTGCCTACTAT
>NW_015634251.1:301365-313280 GCF_001515625.1 Sinocyclocheilus rhinocerous
ATTATATTATATTATATTATATTATATTATGTTTATGCATTGTGCATATGTGTTTATATACACTAGTCAACATTTGAAATCAAAACCTTTCATCAAAGTTGTCCTAAAACCTAAAACCAAAATGTGTTCTTGTCTTAAGACAACTTAGGAAAATCCACATAATCTATATGTTTAGTAATAATTATAAATATGTAGTATTTATAGACAAAAATATAAAAATATATAATTATAAAAATATATAATAACAATAATGATGATGATAATAATAATAATTAACACTTTGCATTCTATGTTTTAAATTAAATGTATTTTGTTTTGGATAAAAGCATCTGCCTACTATTATATTATATTATATTATATTATATTATATTATATTAATTATATTATTATGTACATTAATGCATTTGCATGCACACTCATATCTAATATTTCATTTCATTCATTTATCATAGATTTTTCTTAATGTTTTTACTAAAAGACCCATGGGTCAATATCACTGTAGGGTGCCTTTTGGTGTCCTGTACATAAATAACTCATTTGCCATGATAACATAAAAATGACTATGAAATGGTGTGTTATATTAGGTTAAGTTTTTATATTCATAACAAAAGCATTACTTGGCTCTTTAGATACATTTTCTATATTTTTTTTAGTTTTGTGTAAGAGGATGTGTGTTATTTTGCTATTTCCCATGCACTGCTCATTAAATTGAATGATATGAATGATTGAATTATAATAGAATATTGTCAAATCATAACATTTAAAAACAAAAACAAATCTCCTATTAATATTTTGTTAAATAAGAGATTACTCAATTTGAGTGTATTGTTCATTTGGTAATAAAAACGATATTTTTATTTAATAAAAAAAAAGAGTTTGTCCATTTTTCCTAGAATGGTTGTCCACCCTGTTGTATTGAGGAATCCTCCCCTTTAAGAAAAGGCCATCCCCTTTAGTGACATCAGGACAACAGATTTTTTGTCTCTTCAGTGCCGGGAATTTCAACGGCTGAGGTGAATAAATTGGTGACTTTTCAAATGACAAATTTTCTTTGTGTGAGTTTGCTTAAGTAAGCAATGGCTTTGCCATTAACATGTCTACCCTGTCGGCATAAAATATGCCAGAAGTGATTCAAATACAGTATTTTCAAAATATGTAAGTTTAAATATACCAAATTCTCTTCAACAACCAGACTAAATATTTAGCTAGTCACAGTTTGTTTTAAACTAATATGGAAACTGAAGCTCAAAATGTCCACCCTGTCGTTGTTCCAAAATGTCCACCCTGTCGGCCACTTAGACTCGATAGAGTGGACATAAACATGACAGGGTGGACCTAGCATTCATTTGTAGTTAATATTGCTAAAAACCAAAATGAATGAATGAGTCAATGTGAATGAGGATGTAATTAATATATTATTTATTATTATATTATTTTTTTAATAACCCTGTTTAGGAAAGGGACATCATACCTTTCAGAAAATATAATTTGCATCTTAATTTTGCAATGAAAACGTATTTAACAGTAATATATATGTATAATATAAACAAAATATATATATAATATATATTATAATATATATAAACAAAAAGTTTTATGATTATAAAAACTCTAAAAGTTACATTTTCCACCAAGATATGTTTAACATTTTAATATCACTCAAGTGCAAATTTGCAGGCAGTATTTTAAGTTTTAGATTGACAACCATAAGCTAAATGAAAAGCGGGACAGAAAAGGGTTAAGAATTTTTTAAATTTGATTTGTTGTATTGCCTGCAGCCCCCTCCCACAATTCTGCCAAAGGATTATATTGTCACTGAGGGTCACAGTCGTTATAAATACCCCTCTGGCCTCTCGCTTTCCCATCAGAGAGGTTGAATGTCTGCAGGACATGCTCATCATTTGTCTATCCGTGTTCTTCTTTTAAACATCATCTAGAACTTTCACATAGATGCAGACATCACCAGCCAGAGTCACACTTAAGGTTTTATGACAAAAACCACAGGTTAGAAATCAGCGGGACAGATGATTTCAGACTTGTGAAGAAGGGCACAAACTCTGTAGGTTATAGAAGCATTTATGCTTGGTTTTCCATAGTTTCTACGCTTTTGTTTTTTGTGTCCATCCACAAAAAAATCTAAGGGAACACATCCAAGAAGATTTTTTTGGGTTCTTTTGGAGGTTCTTCTCCCTCTCACACTCATATCCCTCCATTTGTTGGCATCGCCTCTGAGTTATCGCAGCCATGTGGGAGTTCCGGTCCATGTCGTTTTGGCGGGCTGTGTTTGCCGAGTTCTATGGCACCATGTTCTTTGTGTTTTTCGGGCTGGGATCAGCTCTGCGTTGGACCACCGGACCACACAACGTGCTCCAAGTTGCCTTCTGCTTCGGTCTGGCAGCTGCCACACTCATCCAGTCTATCAGTCACATCAGTGGTGGCCACATCAACCCGGCTGTCACGTTCGCCTACCTGATTGGCTCCCAGATGTCCCTGTTTCGTGCGTTCTTCTACATCTGTGCTCAGTGCTTGGGAGCTCTAGCTGGAGCCGCTGTGCTGTATGGGGTCACGCCAAGCAATATGAGAGGCAATCTCGGCCTGAACACGGTAAGAGGGTGTATTTGTTTTAGTGAGCTCATTAGTTGAAATAATGGATTGTTAACTAGTGATGCAAAATGATTGATCAATGTTTGAAACCATAGAGATCATCAGAGGACCTGTTAAAGGAAGGCTATTTCACATAAATAAAATAGTGGACAGTAAATGTATTTGGATAACTATTTTTACTGTCATTTGTAAAGTGTATGTGTATATATGTTTGCAGCTTCAGCCAGGCATCAGTCTGGGAATGGCCACCACTATAGAGATATTCCTGACTCTGCAACTCGTGGTTGTGGTCTTCGCTGTGACGGATGAGAGGCGAAATGGACGACTGGGGTCTGCTGCCCTGTCCATTGGCTTCTCAGTGCTTGTGGGGCACCTGCTGGGGGTAAGACGCCATTCACAAGGACTGAGATTCAGTCTTAAAATCAATGGTTTTCTATTGGCCCAGATTTTACCATGCAAAACAGCACTAAAATGTCAACAAAAACTCCTGCAAATAAACACTGCTGCAGAAGTTCTTCAGATGAAATAGACTACTTAGAAAAATGTACTTGCCTAACATGTGGAACAAACACTTGGCCAAACATGAAGTAATTCGCTGTTTTAAATAGATAGTTCACCTAAAAATGGAAATTCCATCATTTATTCACCATCATGTTATTATAAACCTGTTTGACGTTCTTTATTCTGTGTAACACAAAGGAGATATTAAATATTATCTTTTTTTGTGTGCATACAATTAAAGTCAGTGGGGTCCAGTCAGTGTTGTTTTGTTGCTTTTATTGTATGGACAAAAATGTCTGAAAATTCTTCAAAATATCACCTTTTGTGTTCTACAGAAGAAGTCATTCAGGTTTGGAATGACATGTTGGTGAATAAATGATGACAATAAATTTTTTGGGGGTGAACTATCTCTTCAAGTAACAGATAAATACTGTAGTGTTTGTTTAATGACATCTTTGAAAAAAATTTATTTCTTTTAAAAGTTAATAAGCCTATTTAATTTTTCATTTATATTACTGAACATGATTTTATCAGTACGATTTGTGTATCAAGACCCACCAGTTGAAGAGTACTGACACTACTGGTTATGTAAATACTTATGAAATGCACGCTATTTTAAAAATAATTTTTCTTGATTATTATTTATTTATTGCAAAATGTAACTATATTATTGCCTGGCTCCTTATAAATTTAAAAATCTATGAATTTGGATATATAAGTATGACTAACTTTGGTTTATATATACTCTGTATACAGTATTGTGAAATATATTATATAGCACATCTCAACTGCTTGATTGCTTGTATCATTGCAAAAAGTAAACTACATTAGCAACCAGCTCTAATCTGCTAAGCTGCTTTGAAACAATGTGTATTGTGAAAAGTGCTATACAAATAAATTTGACTTGACTTGACACGAATCCCTTTGCAGATGTATTACACTGGAGCTGGAATGAACCCTGCCAGGTCTTTTGCCCCTGCTGTGCTTTTCAGGAACTTTATTAACCATTGGGTGAGGCACATTTCCATTGTATTCAGATGAAGGAACATTTTGCTAACTAATTCATAAATGTAACGATTTTCTATCTGTTCTCTCTCACTTTCCGGTAGGTGTACTGGGTGGGCCCTATGATCGGCAGTGCTATGGGCGCTCTGCTCTACGACTTCATGCTCTTTCCCCGGATGCGCGGTCTGTCAGAGAGACTGGCTGTCCTCAAGGGCAACCGACCTCCCGAGGCCGAAGCCCAGCAGGAGACCCGAGGGGAGCCGATTGAGCTCAAAACACAAGCCTTATAAACACTGCCAGGAAACTTTGGATCCCTGACGCGACATACATACGTACGATCATTTCTGACACCTCATCCTCACACACCTCTTACATGCCAACCGAGTTTGCTGAAGGGAGAATCACACACACTTCCAAAGGCAATTGAGACTCTATAACCCCTTCCCAAGGACTATGAATGAGGGTAAGAAGAGGACTTCCTGTTGTGGACTCTGTACCGCCAGGTATAGGGAGCGAGATCAGGTGGCTAACGCCACTCAGGGGCACCTCTGTCGTTTCTAGTCTACTAAGAGTGAAATACACTAGAAGTGGACTTCTACATGCTTTCCAGTTTCACAGGGTTTAAATCTCACACATTCATTTCAGTTTATTTTTTCTATGATTTTTCAGAGATGTGACACATGTACTATATTATTAGCATTTTGCAACCGATTTCTTTACATTCTACTTACCGTCGACATTATTCAGTTGTGCGTGGTGTGTGTGTTTTGCGAGAGTTTCCAGTTTGGCTCTTCCATTTCCACCATTCGCCATGTGTTTGTATTCATGCAATGTTCTTTTTTTCTATCTCCCAGAATGAAGGAAACATTCCTTTGAACCTTGATTTAGGTGGATGTTAATTCAGGACTAAAAGCTTTATAAATCCTTTGGGAATTTGGATCCCTCTTTGAGTCTGCTTCAAACTGTTGTATTGTTTAACTGTGGCCTAATGGCCCAGCATGTGTTTCTTTAAAAGAACCACAGTCACACCATCATTCATATAAAATAATAAACACGCAAAACACAACTATTGTGATACCCTACCTTTTAGCTTTTACCTGATAAAAGCACTTAATTTTCTTCCCATCGTGTCATTTCCAAAACTTGATTTTATACTTCCAGAAGTATTATGGAGTACATTTTCACTGATTCATACAGTTTCAGGCATTTTCATTGAACTTTTTCTGTCATAAATGCATGCATAGATGTCTTGTTTAGATTAGGGGGTTTGTACGTGGCCGAGAGAGCTCAATTACACAGCACTAACGCGCTGCAAATGAAAAAACACATGCAAATGGAGAAAAAACAAGCAAATTAAGAAAACATCTTCATCAATTTGACAACACGCGCTGCAAATTCTCACAACACAACCGAAGACAGAAATGCGCTGCAAATTCTCACAACACAACCGAAGACAGAAATGCGCTGCAAATTCTCACAACACAACCGAAGACAGAAATGCGCTGCAAATTCTCATGATGTTTTCTTAATTTGCAGGTGTTTTTTCTATTTGCATGTTTTTTTCCCCATTTGCAGCACGTTGAGCTCTCTCGGCCACCGTAGGTTAGGCATTATTTTGTGTGTAAATAGCTAAACTAGACAAAAGCAATGGTATTTTGTCTCAGGCAAGATAATATATGTCTAATTCATTGTAAAATAAATTTTAAACCACTAATATGAGCAGACCTGGTTCCAGACATCATGGACGCATTATGATACAATGGCTATTTCTGTTTTACACGGTTGAAGAGGGATTTGCGAAGGTAATTCAGTCAACTCTTTCCCTTGGATTCGATGATTGCTGAGCGACTGGGATGTCTGGATTAAAATGCACATTTATGTTCTTGTAGCATTTGGATCTGATGGAATGAAAAGGCGATCGCTACACCCAACCTTTGCCTCTCTGCACTCTTTCCACTAGTGTCTTCTTATCCAAGATCTGACTGAAGGGAGACCAGTCACATGAAATATCTTCAAACCTCACCATTGGGCTCTGTAAGCAAACTCTTTTTGAAGCCATTTAATTAAATGTACTCTCTACATATAAACGTCAATGTTTACGTGAAAATTAGACATCATTTTGTGCTCAAAGTCTTGTGTAAATTGTTAAGAGTTGCTTTTTTTTTTTTTTTCAAATGACTGTCAAAGCTAGCTGAGTATGTACTCTCTACATATAAACGTCAATGTTTACGTGAAAATTAGACATCATTTTGTGCTCAAAGTCTTGTGTAAATTGTTAAGAGTTGCTTTTTTTTTTTTTTCAAATGACTGTCAAAGCTAGCTGAGTATAATCATTTCAAGTTAGTGAATGTCTCTTATTTGGTCGTTCGATGAGGACTCTGGAGTGTGAAATAATGCCACAGTGCTTAAATATCATTAACACTTGTCATTTTTTATCATATCTAAATTAACACTTACATTTGTTAATTGTTATATTACTTTTTTTAATCTAATGAAATGTGAGAGAATCATATATTCTGGACAAATCCTTAAAGGAGACATATTATGCCCCTTTTTACAATATGTAATATAAGTCTCTGGTGTCCCCAGAATGTGTCTGTGAAGTTTCAGCTCAAAATACCCCACAGATAATTTATTATATAATTTTGAAAATGCTTATTTTGAGTGGAAGCAGAAACAGCAGTTTTTCGGGCCTGTGTCTTTAAATGCAAATTAGCTGCTGCTCCCCGTCCCCTTTTCCAGAATAGAGCTGCGCCATTACAGCTCATATCTGCTAAAAAAAACTATGTTTTTGGTTCTGATTATCATGTTTGTCACGCTGAAATCATGCGTTTTAAACCATATGAGTTTAAACTTCAGATATATGGTTTTTTGAGTGCACACATCCGAAGCACACGGACAGAAAGTGGCTGGCACAGCATGTGAGTACTAAACTAAGTTCTCATTCACACACAAGTTTACGTTAAAAACACACGAGTTACAAAAACAGTCGGTTATGTCTGTGAAGGTAAACAGCTGGGAAATAAATTGCATGTTTATTTTAGCTCTGTGTAGGTAAACTGCTGGGAAATAAATCGCATGTTTATTTTAGATCTGTTTGGCAGCAGCAATATACATTAAATAAATCAATAAATCCACTGCTCTCTTGTCTCCTCTGAGGCTGGGACTGTAAATAGTGTTCTGTGCTCGTCGGTGCAGCCAAAGACAGAACAGTTAGCGTGTTTTGCTCAAACTTTTGCCATGGCGTTAGAACTGGTACACCGTTGTTGCTTGCAAAATCAAAATGATGACACCCTGGGTGGAAACTTACAGATTAACAGGCGGTAATATTATAATGAGATCCCTTTGCCACGTCACCAAGGGAACGAAATCAGATGCGCTAGTTTTCTCAGATGCTTGTAGAAAAAGGCTTACCAAAACAAAGTTACTGGGTTAATCTTTTTCACGTTTCCTTGGTTGGTAGATGCACCGGGGACCTGATTATAGCACTTAAAACCTGGAAAAGTCAGATTTTCATGATATGTCACCTTTAACTATTTAATACTCAGGCAAGAGAATCTGTCATAAATGGATTTTGACTTTATTTATCAGATTTAAAACATTGAAATATGAACATTTCTTTTAAAAAGTTCTTATATACCTGCTTTACAAATTTGGTCACATGTATTAAAAAAGAAAAATTTAGTAAGTGCTTTATATTCCTCTGTGGCCGGTAACAGCAATATGGCGAGATTTCCGGGTATCGATCAGGCAGGTGCATATCTAGCACATTCATCAGTTAGTGATACAGAAACAACATCTGAATAGACAACAGAAACAAAACTGCGTGGTACTCCCCTTCTAGACTAAATACATACAGACAGTTACTGATGGCACCTTTGAAAAACATTCCATTTGATATATTTTCATATTCAAAGCACTAAGATGAAAGCTTTATATTTTTACAAGATATTGAACAGTATTTTTGGACGGCAAAAATCAGTTTATGGAAGAGAAACTGTATATTACATTTCCATTTTAAGAACGTTGACGATATAGCACTAAAGACTAAACACAGAAAAGGTGCACACAGAACACTGTAGAGTACGCAGAGACAGTACTATGTCTACATCTGGCAAAAAACCTTACTGTTATCTTGTGCACATGATATGTATTTTACGTGATTTATACCCATCAATGATGTATAGAGAGTTTTGCAGGCCTGCAGCGATAAAATTGAGCTCATTTTGTGCAACTGGAGGAACAAATGATACATGACAGAGTAAAGCAAAACTTGCTATTGATTATAATTTTAAACTTTAATTTTAGATTTACTGGCCAAACCTGACTGTAGACGAATACTGAATATTGAATATGCGATCACACACAAGTCATGCAAATCAAACAACCAAATAAAAAACTGTCTATATGGAATATGGCACAAAACATATTTGCATAGAGTTTAATAAAACCTATAATTTCTAAAAGGTATAAAAGTATGCTCACCTCACCAAAGCATTGTCTGCATCTGCAGACAATACATTTCATTCAGGACATTGAGAGTAAAATATCATTAATCTACTCTGGTCCCTGGATATGTTTTTCTGCATCATATGTAAAGGAAAAAAAATCTTCTGGCAGACAAAAATGTGTATTATGTTAAATCTATCAGGTCTCTCTTGATAAACCCCCCTGATAGCAAATAATTTCCTGTTTCACTTGTCAGTTATAATGCTACTTTCAAGAGCAGTCATAAGACTGAAACAGGGAACGACTTGTGAGTTTATGTACTGCATGCTAATAAGACTCTTTCTGCCAGAGGTTCACCTGCTTTCATTAAAAAGTTGCTAGCAAACATTTACTATGATTGAGTGAAACACACTGTTCCTTTAAACTGCACGTTTAGTGTGTTTATGCAGGAGAAAGCGAGTGTGACGTTGAGTTGAAAACAATCCATGTGATGAAAACATTCACCGCTCAATAATTAATGGAAATGAATTTAAGAAAAGTGCATTCCTACTGATACACTTGTTTTGGGAACAAATGGGTAATGTGTCCTTTGGGATGTGCGAGTTGTGCTGGATGTCATTAGAGCATCAAGCCATCCAGTAGCCTTTGTCCAAGAAGAACAGAGGGTCTGTACCTCTAATGAAGATCTTTGTTAGTATTTTGACAAATTGATGACAAAATTCCCTCCAGTGCTTCCATGTCTATTTCTTCACTTGAGGGAGCTTGTGGCCTGTTAAAGAATAAACAAAGTTGAGAATGGTAATAAAGAAAAGATGTGCGAGTGTGTCAACAGAAAGTGACGCTGATACATCAAATATACCCTAGGAATTTACAGGAAACCTTACTGTGGCTGTGACTCACATGGGTGATTGGTAGAGTGGTCCTTGAACAGGTATTTGCTCTGGCATATATGGGGGTGTAGACTGAGGAAGTCTAGGATAGGGCAACAGAATCACAACAGTCAGTGGTTAAACAGTCATTTACTTAGGTCCTATTGCTCTAAATTCTAGTGAGCTGCCTACCTAGATAGCTAAATCAAACTATGTTATCACATGTGCCCTCAGTGGTTAAGCCACTTGCAGGATGCACTGCTAAGGCTCAGTGAAAATTATCATTCAAGATGGCAGACAGAGCCAAGAAAAATGTTAATTATAAAAAGACATTAAAAAGTTTTGGGTCAGCAAGATTTTTTTTTGTTAAGAAATTAATACTTGTATTCAGCAAGATGCATTAAATTGATCAAAAGTTACAGTAAAGACAATTTTATAATAATAATTTTTCAACCTTCTATTCATCAAAGAATCCTAAAAAAAAAAAAAAATTCCACAAAACTATTAAGCAGTTTTCAGAAATATTATTTGAGTAGCAAATCAGCATATTAGAATGATTTCTGAAGGATCATGTGACACTAAAGACTTAAATAATGATGATAGAAATTCAGCTTTGCCATCACAGGAATAAATTATATTTTAACACATATTATCAAAATAATTGTACCTAAAATTTCAATGATTAAACGGCTATTTTAAATTGTAATAACATTTCACAATATTACTGATTTAACTTTAACCTTAGTGAGCATACAAGACTTTTTTTTCCAAAAGCATTAAAAAAAATCTTGGACTATTTCACTCAACATTTTTTGAGGCTTGGAATATTGCAATGTTAGCTTAGCGACATGTGCTAATGTCTGACTTTACTGGAATCAGCGACTAGTGTCGACTGTAGAAGATTGTCTTGTGTACTTAATGTGTCAATTATCAGTGTTTCAAGAGACTATTTTGGTTAGGATGTTGCCTCAAAAGCCATCGATGGCTCATTTTACAATAATGCCCTCTGATCAAGAAATATAATCAGCATAGTGCATCTCCTGTCCTACTATTTCCATATAAGCAGATAGATGTGAATGTGAATGAACTTTACCAAAGCCAAAGTATAATTATACTTACGGGGAGAATATGCCCTGATTCCTGTGGAGGGAAAAGACGTATTTTATATACCACATAATAAAGACTTGTAAAATACTGTGACAGTGTGTATATCTGTGGCTTAAATAATGATTAATACGCACATGTTTGACCCATAGGTCATAGATTGCCCGTAAATATCCATAGGAGTGTCAGGTGGTATGCTGGCGGTGGAGGAACCCTGGTCTCCTCTGAACATCAAAAGAAAAAATACAATTATGTGACAGATATTGTCAATGCCTATTACAGTAACAGTTAAATGACTTGAATACATTTTTCTGTTATACTTTATGTAGAAACAGTTCTCTTTATATACCCGGAGTTGTTTTAACATAACGGCTTTGTGACTGTGTGTTTATAAATTTATGCTTTAGTATATCATATCTTCAAGGTTTCTTTATTAATACCTCAGGGTAAATTTGATAACATCTTGAAAAGTTATATAAATTTACAGCAAAATAATTGCACTTACGGGTTGACTACTGTTGTTAGTTTGAATGGCAGGTATCCATCAGGATTAGGGGGAGAAGGTACTGTTTCAGGACACAAGAAAACATATGCATCATTTTTTTTTAAATGTTTCTCTTATATTTAGCACAAAATACATCTTATTTTTTAATATTAATATTAAAATATACAGTTTTTTTTTTAAACCCTTAGTGAAACCTCAGTATACAGCCACTGTCTTTAAAAGATCTGGTTACATACCTGTAAAGAATTTCTTAAATACATCATTCTTTGGTAAGTCTGGATGCACGTGAGTGATGCAGTTAATGTCACGTATGCGGTCGCCAAGGCCAGCTGAGTCCAGATCCTTCTTGGTGAAGGGTTGGATATTCTGGATTTTCCTGCCTCCAACTGAGCAGAAGAAAAGCGTGACACAGAACAAACATTTTACTGCAAATCCTCAATGGATCAATACATTTTAATTAGTCTTACTGAACTATATTACATGGACATATATACATCTGGGTATAATAATAATAATAATAATTAAACTTAAGGTAAGAGAAACCTTTTCCTTACTCCAAAAGCTCTTTAAAGGTGTCAAGACACAAGAAATCAAATTTGCCTTGATCTTTTGGCATATAAGAGATCCTTATACCATTAAAGGGGTCATATGATGCGATTTCAAGTTTTCCTTTCTCTTTGGAGTGTTTCAAGCTGTTTGTGCATAGATAAGATCTCTAAAGTTGCAAAGACTAAAGTCTCAAACCCAAAGAGATATTCTTTATAAAAGTTAAGACTCCTAAAACGCCTCATTTAAACACGCCCCCACATGTCTACATCACTGTGTGGGAAGATTTGCATAACACCGCCCAAATGTTCATGCAAAGAAAGAAGGAGTAA
>NW_015634251.1:313688-315653 GCF_001515625.1 Sinocyclocheilus rhinocerous
GGCCTGACACGGCATCACAGTATGGTAAGGGGCGTAACATTTCCGTCACACGCTTGAGGATGTATTCGGCCAATCACAACGCACTGGATAGCTGGCCAATCAGAGCACACCTCGCTTTTCAGAACGATGAGCTTTGTAAAAATCGACGCGTTTCAGAAAGGCGGGGCATAGAGGAGAAACAATAATGTGGAAAATAGTGTTTTTTTAACCTTATACCGCATAAACACATTTCATTACACCAAATACACAAAATAATGTTCTTTTTTAGCATCGTCATATGACCCCTTTAAAACATCCTGCAAGTTTCATAGCTTAAAACATCATCGTCATTATAAACAAAGCATTTATTTAATCAAGCTCCAAAAATGGCTCGTTTGGATCTGAGTTGCCAGATGACATCACTCGGGCCCAATAATTTGCATAAACACTGCCTCCAGAGCAAGACATCAATGCAGCTCTACAGCTCTCACCCCTGAGCGAGACCTGTTGTGAGAGGAGATCCGCTACACGATTGAGGTCGCCTGGGATATGAGTGGCATGCAGAGACCTGAGTCTGTGCTAGCTCCAAAGTAAGAGTTGGCGGGTGACATGCGATGGCAGCCAACACCACCCTGGTGGTTGATGTATGCAACCGTCGCTGTGTTGTCAGTCCGGACCAACACGTGCTTGCCTTGGATCAAGGGTCGAAACCTCCTCAAGGCCAATCCAATCCAATCAATTGATATACCAATGCAGTCGAGGGCCTGTCCAGACCCCTGATGCTGCATGCCCGTTGCACACGGTGCCCCAGCCTGTCTTGGAAACATCTGTTGTAACAACAATGCGTCTGGACACCTGTTCTAAGGGCACTCCTGCCTGTAGAAAAGATATGTCCTCCCAAGGACTGACGCCATGCCCATCTCGGGACTCGGGTACGAAGCCAGGGCTGAAGCGGGCTCATATGCACCAGTCCCAGCAGCACGACCGCGGCTGAGGACGCCATATGCCCCAGGAGCCTCTGAAAGTTTTTGAGAGGGACCGCTGTTCTCTGCTTGAGAGCCCTCAAGCATTTTAGCACTGACTGAGCACAATCCTGAGAGAGGCGTGCAGTCATCGTAACCAAGTCCAATTCTACACCGAGAAAAGAGATACTCTGCACAGGGGAGAGTTTGCTCTTTTCCCAGTTGACCCGAAGTCCCAATCGGGCTAGGTGGTCGAAGACCATGTCCCTGTGTGCGCAAACCAATTCTCGCGAGTGAGTTAGGATCAGCCAGTCGTCGAGGTAATTGATAATGTGAATGCCCACTTCCCTGAGAGGGGCAAGGGCAGCCTCTGCGATCTTCGTAAAGACGCGAGGAGACAGGGACAGCCCAAAGGGAAGAACTTTGTACTGATATGCCCGTCCTTCGAAGGCAAACCAAAGAAACGGCCTCTGCCTTGTTAGGATTGAGACATGAAAGTATGCATCCTTCAGGTCTATTGCCACAAACCAATCCTGATCTGTGACACATGTTAGAAGACCTCAGTCAGTCCGTGTCAGCCGCAACACCTCCAGCACTACCACACTGAGCACAGGTGCCCCACAGGGCTGTGTGCTCAGCCCGCTGCTGACCCACGACTGCACTGCCAAGTTCAGCTCCAACCACATCATTAAGTTTGCTGATGACACAACTGTGGTAGGTCTCATCAGCAACAATGATGAAACACCCTACAGAGAGGAAGTGAAGAGGACCTCAGATGATGCCAACCCTGAAACAACATACAGAACTACCACATTTTGCTATAAGTTTGATTGCATCAAATAATAATTGCTGTTAATAGTGTTCATCGTCTGTTTGATTACGTCTTTAATTGATTTTTCTGTACATTTCTGCCATATGCACATAAACTGAGACTTCAGGAGGAACTCTGTTTAACACCCCCCACTGACCATCGACAGCTCGACTGTGGAGAGAGTCAGCAGTACAAAATTCCTTGGAGTGCACC